>NC_051213.1:9177447-9372447 GCF_015220715.1 Pygocentrus nattereri
GTCCTTGGGCAAGATTCCTAACACCACCTTCGCCAACCTGTGTAAAATGATCAGATTGTAAGTCGCTCTGGATAAGAGCGTCAGCCAAATGCCATAAATGTAAATGAAGGGAAGAGGCTGAACAACTTGAAACAGTTGCCTAGCCTGTTGCTTGGATGGTATGAATGCCAACTAGTGCAATAGTTAACGTACCAGATCTTCTCTGAAGTTGTTCAGTTACTGATCACATTCCTTTTACAACAAGCTAGCTATCAGACTTTATACAGGCTATAGGATAACCAATTGCTTCAAGTAGCCATTTTCACCTAAATCTGCACTTACTGCAAGTAGAACCCTTCAGTTCTGCCCTTCAGATTGAAGGTTTTCCTATAAAGAAAGACTATTTAAAGGCGGGGCAGCATGGTTGCACAGTGGGTTGCGCTGTTGCCTTGTGGCAAGGAGTTTGAATCCCGGCCGGGCGACCAGGGTCCTTTCAGTGTGGAGTTGGCGTGTTCTCCCCACAGTCCAAAGATATGCACAATTGCTCCTAGGTGTGTTTTGAACCTTTTTTGGGAGGAAGTTGATGATTCCATCTCTTCTCTGACCAAGATAACTTCCCCATGGACCCTGAACTTCATTTAAAAATGAGAAAATTTGGCTGGCTGTCTTATTGGCCATGAAAAAAGTCATTGTGCCACATTGGCTACCCCCCCCCTCCCCTTCCCCAACCTGTCTATACATCTTTGGCTCCATATCTTACTGGATATCCTGTATCTGGAACTGTCATCTGCCAGAATTAGAAATGCTGGCCCTGGACCTCTTAATACAAGGATTCTGAAATTGATGTATTCATGAATTCATGAATTTCTGAAGTCAAGACCCTTGTACTTGCTTAACTATATGTTCTTTTAATGGAAAATAAAACAAAATGAATAAAAAAAAATAAATAAATAAAAGTGTGTTGAACCTGACAAAGTAATGTCTGCGGCTTATAATGAAGTCCATTACACACTGAATACGGTACTAATAAACAACAAGAAAATTCAAAACAATCTGACAATTCTTTCACGTCAAAAACGGCACACACTGGACGCAACACGTTTCACAGTGTTGTTTGTGCAACAGAAGGAAAAAGAAAAAGCAAACAGGAAGAATATCTATCAGAAAGATACCTTTGCTTCATCATGATAAGTGCAGACTGTAATACTGCGCAGGTTGCTTTTCATTTCGGTGAACACCACCGGTAAACACGGGTGTTCCGTGGCTCATTCAGGGGCTCTATGAGCTTTTGTCACTCACAGCTAAGATCTCTGTAGCTCAGTTTCAGCTGCCTCTGAAAATGTAGCTCCACACAAGATAAAGCACAAATCCAACAGGCAGAATGTCTTCAAGTGCAAATAAGACATCCTCCTTTGCTACTTACTGATTGGGCGAACAGTAACACTGGACAGGCCACTGTCCATTTTGGAAAAGTGAACAGTGAGTTCTTCCACATGTTTGTGGCCCAGTTTGAATCGGTTTCTGAGATTTTTTAAAGTTTGTAAAGAAATTCCAGTTGCTGATCCATCGTGTTGGTTTGTGTCTATGTCAACGCCAGAGACAACCACCGTTGCTCAGACAGCTTGTTCCACCAAAGACAGTTCACACAATTTTTACAGAGGGCAAATAAAATAATCAATTAAACACATAACTACAGAACAGAATGCACTGTGTGTAAAGGCCTCGAGACCAAAATAAAATTTTACTACCCTAGTGACTCGAGACTCGCACTCCAAAGGCTTGAGACTCACATTAAGCATTAACTGGTGATTATCTCTAGTACAACTCTGCTGTATATTAAGGAAGCTAAGCTGTAAGTGTTTTTGGATGGTTTACTTTATCCGAGACAATTACGTCTTATTCCCTCCTCATGTGCCAGCTGTGCAGTTTACTAAACGTCTCAATCTTGTCTGAGGGTGTGTATGTATGTGTTTTGTGCGTTGCTGACCTTGTGAACCGGCATGTGGCACAGCAGCAGCTGACCACGGGTTTCTGGTTCCCAGGAGATCCCTCTATTTTCCTTCCTTTGTGCTGTCCTTCCTCCCTCTCATTTTCTGTGCATGCGTGTGTGTGTTCTGGTCAAGACTGACCACATTCTGACAGTCAAGATTTAAGCCTCGTCAACTCAAACCGGACTCCGACCTTCGAAAGCTAATTTTATGCTCACTTAAGGTGGAGAGATTCATGCTCTGCATTAGCTTGGCCTTCAATCGTGCTAACCTGCAGTCGTCCTAACTGCTACCTGCCTGACGCGCCTCATTACCTGCATGTAATAACACGCTGGAGATAATCGTTCTCATAAAGCCCGCCGCAGTTTCCACATATCTGCTGCCTAAATGGATATGGTAAAAATGGAAAGAAATGCTTTTAAGAAGCAATTCTGCAGTATGAGGAAAAAGAGAGGGCTTGTTTCAAAGCAGTTAGCATGAGTTCAGGGAAATTCCAGTGGTAAAGGGTGAGGAGGTAAAGTCAGGTGAAGTAAAAGTGCATGAGGTTTTCTCTCAGTGCTTGTGGTAGTTAGAACTGGACACCATTTAGTATGTAAGCTGCTCTGCTTATGCTTTTAATACTTTAATACTTTAATACTGTTCTGTTAACAGGTTCAAGACTTGAAAGACATCAAATTCCAGCGGTTTAAGCAATCTTCCAATAATCCATTAATATGTTTAACCCCCTTAACAAGCCATTATAACACACTTCTATAAACTTAGAATAGCTCCATTACATTGCATTGAAGTCCCTGTAGTTACAGAATAATAAGCCTTAGTGTGTAATAAACCTGGAGGCTAATTTTCAATGAGGGCTCTTACTCAGAATGGTGCAATGAACATCCAGCGAGCAGCAGTTCTGTGGATGGAAATTCCAGGTTGATGAGAGAGGTCAGCAGAGAACGGTCAGGCTATAGTAACTCCGATGACCACTCTGTACAACAGTGGTAAGCAGAAAAGCATCTCAGAATGCACAAAATATTGATCCTTTAGGCCAATAGGCTACATCGTTTGACCAAATCAGGTTACTTTGGTCAGCCAAGAACAGAAAGCTGAGGCTGCAGTGGACACAGGCTCACCAAAACTGGACAGATGAAGACTGGAAATATGCAGCCTGGTCTCATGAATCTTGATTCACAATCGGTGGGGTCAGAATTTGGCTCCATTGACCAGACTTGCCGTCCAGGCTGGTGGAGGTAGTGTAATGGGGTAGGGAATGTTTTATTGCAGCACTTTGGACTCATTAATACTAATAAATCATTGCGTAAATGCCATAGCCAAATGCCAAATAAGTTATTTTTTTGCATTTATTAATTTGACTTTTATCCAAAGCAGTTTACAAGTGAAACAAGTACAATCCAAAAATACAACTTTGACAAGAGTCAGCATTAAATATAACTGATAAACAAATATTTTCAGTCTAGGCCAGCTGGACCAGCAATTCTAGCATGTAGTGGTAAATAAGGAGAGTAACCTCTAAATTTCAGGGTGCTCCAAATGGCATAACTGTATAATGATGGACAAATACATATATAAATCAAGCTTATCTTTTCACCCCTTTAATCTATATAGTGCTATTGTATCTTTGTAATGAAGTATATGAACTGCACTGCAGTTCTCTTTATTGCATATTGCTGCTGTCGGAACAAAAGCTCGTATCTCCATTTTTGACGTATTTTATTTTTTGACATAATTTAAAAATGCCTGTTTCCCTTAACAAATTTCGCAATGAATGGACCAAAAGAAACATCCGAATATGACTTGAAAAAACTCTGGTTCCATTCACTTACATTAAAAGTAAAGTAGGTTTTTTCCTCGACTTGTAAAGTTACCATTTTGGAGATACAAGGTTTTATTACAAGAACAGCAATATGCTAGCACTTTATGTAAAGTCAAGGTTTTAATACTTGACTATTAAGTCATCTGTAACACGAACCAGCCAGACACTCATGGTAAACAATGAGAAACAACACATTTAGTCAGTATACAGGCAGTGGCAGGTCTTAAAAGGCCAAAATACAGAAAACAACATCCGGCATAAAGGGCAAAGATAAAATGGCAAAGTGAGGAAGTCCAAAAATACAGTCAGGAACACACAAACTGAATATGACCGACAGAAATGCTGAGTAGCTCTACAGAGAGACCCTGCAAAGAACCTGTTCTAAAGCCTAAGCTGAAATAATAACTAGTTCTAGTCGTATGATGAACAGAACAGGCGAAGCAGGTTAGTATTCAGGTGAACTGTAACAATGAATAATGGATTGTGGAGGTTCATCTGTCATGTGATCTCCCAGAAAGTTTTGGGAAATAGAGTCCTTATGAATGTCAGAGGCAGAGGGATGCATAGCATCATCATTTTCGGTAAGTTCTGATATGAAATAGACACTAATAGACATAAACCTTAATGCCTTAATATTAAACCTATTTTTTGTAGTTATATGCCTGATGCAGAAGCTGGTCTATAATAGGTTTTGGGTTATCAGTCCCGGACAGGGTTGGGTATCATCTGTTTCTGTTGGACTGAAGCCTAATATAATGCTGCACAATCAGATTCAACTTTTTCATTCCCTGCACATGTGGAATTCCAAACCACATCACAAAGTATAACATTTTTGGATCACTCAGCAAAACACATGACATACACACTGATAGCCTACATGAGAGATAAAACCATGTGTTTCGTCTTAAGTACCTGCATCCTCTCATTTCACTGTCAAGATACTCTTTGTTCACTAGTTTACATTTATATCAGTTTGCATACTCACCAGCCCCTGTATTAGGACTACCATTCATACTGGGTAGGACCAGTGGCGATGTGCTCCTCACACCTCCTCTAACACACTGGTCACAATCACTGAACATGGAAAGGGGTAAAGTTTACTTTTTGTATGACAACTTAATTGTACATGTGTTTTGCTTCTGTACTGAGTACTGGAAAGCAGTGCTGGCCAATTTTAGAGATGTATTGGCCAATTGAGACCATGTTAGCTTATGTTTACAATACTAAGCACTTTGCTCTAATAAAGATTTGGCCATCCAGTGATACTGTATAAACAATAGCTTGAAAATATGTCATCTGGATACAAGAGTAACCGAAAGCCTTCATCTTCCCAGCTCAGCTGCCTTACAACCGGGTGGGCCTAGATGAAGGGTGGTAAGTTACAACCCCAATTCCAATGAAGTTGGGACGTTGTGTAAAACATAAATAAAAACAGAATACGATGATTTGCAAATCCTTTTCAACCTATATTCATTTGAATACACTACAAAGACAAGATATTTAATGTTCAAATGGACAAACTTCATTGTTTTTTGCAAATATTCACTCATTTTGAATTTGATGCCTGCAACACGTTCCAAAGAAGTTGGGACAGGGGCGTGTTTACGACTGTGTTACATCACCTTTCCTTTTAACAACATTCAATAAGCGTTTGGGAACTGAGGGCACTAATTGTTGAAGCTTTGTAGGTGGAATTCTTTCCCATTCTTGATTGATGTACAACTTCAGTTGCTCAACAGTCCGGGGTCTCCGTTGCCATGGGTGCCATGGGCACTAACACACCCCCATACCATCAGAGATGCTGGCTTATGAACGTTCCAAATGTGATTTCCAAAAACAATTTGAAATGTGGACGCGTCAGACCACAGGACACTTTTCCACTTTGCATCAGTCCATCTCAGATGAGCTCAGGCCCAGAGAAGCCGGCGGTGTTTCTGGGTGTTGTTGATGTGTGGCTTTCGCTTTGCATGGCAGAGTTTTAACTTGCACTTGTAGATGGAGCGACGAACTGTGTTCACTGACAGTGGTTTTCTGAAGTGTTCCTGAGCCCATGTGGGAATATCTGTTACAGAATGATGTCGGTTTTTAATGCAGTGCCGCCTGAGGGATCGAAGGTCACGGGCATTCAGTGTTTTCTGCCTTGCTGCTTACTTGCAGAGATTTCTCCAGATTCTCTGAATCTTTTGATGATATTATGGACTGTAGATGATGAAAACCCTAAATTCCTTGCAATTGCACGTTGAGAAACGTTGTTCTTAAACTGTTGGACTATTTGCTCACGCAGTTGTTCACAAAGTGGTGAACCTCACCTCATCCTTCCTTGTGAATGACTGAGCCTTTCAGGGATGCTCCCTTTATACCCAATCATGACACTCACCTGTTTCCAATTAACCTGTTCACCTGTGGAATGTTCCAAACAGGTGTTTTTGAGCATTCCACAACTTTTCCAGTCTTTTGTTGCCCCTGTCCCAACTTCTTTGGAACATGTTGTATGCATCAAATTCAAAATGAGTGAATATTTGCAAAAAACAAAGTTTATCCGTTTGAACATTAAATATCTTGTCTTTGTAGTGTATTCAGTTGAATGTCGGTTGAAAAGGATTTGCAAATCATCGTATTCTGTTTTTATTTGTTTACACAACGTCCCAACTTCATTGGAATTGGGGTTGTATTATGACTAACATGGGAAGACATTGGGTTGTAAAAACGGTTGGTAAAAAGTTTGAAGAAAGGGATCAAAATGCAGGGTAAAACACTAAATAATACAGTGTAAAAAAGACTCTTTTCCCTGCCTTGTCTTTGCTTTGGGAGACAGTGCTGTTAAACGGCTCTGCAGTAGTTATGCACCCTTTCTATCTTGGGCTTTGGCAGGCCCATGCTGGAAGCAGTTGAAGGAAAAGAGGCTGTTTAGCGTGTTTAAAGGGTTGAGGCTGGGAGCTTAAAAGCCTGAGGCTCTCCTAGTCCCAGTGCAGTTTGCACTTCTTTAAACTTTATTGTTCATCTGACAGAAAGAAGATGAAAAAAACAAACAAACAAAAACAATAACAATCTGGCCCATCTGCCCCGAAGCTGTATCAGGTAAAGCCCTTAGCTCCCTCGCTGCCTCTCTGGAGCTCAGTTTAACTGCTCCTTCCTCCTTTTTCTCTCCATCCTCTCTTTCCTGGAATGGTGCATTGGGTTCCACCAGCTATTGTGCTCTGTTTACAGTGGTTGGAAAGAAGAGGGCAGTGGCCCAGGGCATCTGTCCTCAGCCCTCTGTAATGGCGGGGTTAAATATAGCACTCACTGTCATAAGAATGACAGGGAAATGGAGGAAATCCTGAAAAAAAAAGAAAATGCAACTGGTTTTATCGTTACAAGCACCATAAAATGGCGCAAAGATTGCCAGCAACATTAACAATCTGCACATCATCCTGGATATAAATATGCAACAAAAATATACAAAAAGAGAGAAAACAAGAGAGAGAGAAAGAGAGAAGAAAGGGGAGAGAGAGAAGAGAAAGGAGAGGGGGAGAGAGAGAGAGACAGAGAGAGCGCAGGAGGTTGAGCAGAGGCTGAGAGAGATGGCAGGAGAGATGAGAAAGGGAGAAAATGAGGCAAAGGCAGCGAGGCCGCAAGCACATGAGAAGAACCACAGGTCAGAAAGCTCAGCTCAGAGTCCAGGAGCCACATTGACCAAAGCTTTCTAAAGAAAATAACTAGAAAGGATTGTAGGACAAACATTGAAAAGTTCATATAAATGTTCTTGAATGCAGTCATTGGAAAAAAAACCCTTAAGACACCTACACTGTTAGAATTAAAGGTTTTTCATTCATATTAGATTGTCTTAAAGTTGTAAAAGTAACAGAAAGAAAATCTTTTAAGGAGACCACATTAAGGGGACAACAAGCTTCTTAGAATAGAAGAAAATTCAAAGGACGTTTTTGGCTGCATTCACATTATGAGCCTTGTTTCTCAGATTTTTCACCCAGATCTGATCTGTTTAACATGACTGTTCACAGTCGTTGAGGTGACTCAAATCTGACATTAAGGCTACGTTCACACAGCAGGTAAATGTGGACCAAATCTGATTTTCTCATCAAATCTGATTTAAACGTGATGTATATGCGACATTAGTCTGAACAGATCACACTCCTGAACTAACCCACATGTGCAAAAAAAAAAAAAACAATGCTTGATGTTGCTTCACGTGGCTCATCCAGAGGTTGAACAATCATGACTGCCAACGAACCCCCTCCTGGAGGTTTCGGTCTCATCTTCACCAGCATCACAGGAGAAAGAAAAGAAAAGATTGAGGTCCAGTAGTTTCTCTCTCTCTACTGCACAGCAGCGCTATGTTTCTGTAGACATTACTTGAGCACCTCTTAAAGGAACAGTGCACCTCCACTGGCTGTTACACTGTGAAAGATCCACAGTCTTCGCAAAATTGTAGTCTGTTACTAAAAACTGTTATAATACTTTTTCTTTAGACGTGAGAGGTGACTTTTCAGAGTCTTTTCAAAGTCTTCTAGTGTATGGTTAGCATGAGTCGAGTCTCAAGTCTCCAGTCTCTGCGCTCGAGTCTGTTGTCGAGTCTCAAGTCTGTAAGGTTTGAGTCTTAGTCGAATCCTGAGTCTCTGGGTGTGAGTCTGAGTCAAGTCCTGAATCTGTGGGGTTTGAGTCTGAGTTGAGTCTCGGGTCTCTGCGGTGTGAGTCTGAGTCGAGTCCCGAGTCCATGGGGGTTTGAGTCCGAGTTGAGTTCTGAGTCTCTGGGTTGTAAATTTGAATCAAGTTCTGACTCCCTGGAGTGTGAGTCTGAGTCAAATCCCAAATCTGTGGGGTTTGAGTCTGAGTTGAGTCTCGAGTCTCTGTGGTGTGAGTCTGAGTAGATTTCCAAGTCTGTGGGGTTTGAGTCTGTGTCAAGTCTCTGGGGTATGAGTCTGTATCAAGTCTCTGGGGTATGAGTGAGTCGAGTCTCTGGGGTATGAGTGAGTCGAGTCTCTGGGGTATGAGTCTGAATCGAGTATCTGGGGTATGAGTCTGAATCGAGTCTCTCGGGTATGAGTCTGAATCGAGTCTCTCGGGTATGAGTCTGAGTCGAGTCTCTGGGGTATGAGTCTGAATCGAGTCTCAAGTCTGTGGGGTGCAAGTTTCACATGTTCATATTAAGCCATAACATTGTGTGGGCTATTTCATATAACATTCGGGAATTTAATCTCAGAACACATCCTCACACTGTTTTCCATAGAAACTCAAATAGTAAAGAAAGAAGAAAAGCATATTTGAACAATTGGCCAAGGTGCGCTGGGATTAGGGTGGGATGGCCAAAGAGCTGTGGCCAGCTTTCGTATCCCCGGCCCTTCTGTGGTCAGGCAGCAGAGTTGGACTTTTCTTCTGCTCTCCAGGAGGACTGGAGTGCAGCGGGTTCATTCAAACTGGTCCCTAACAAAACAAAACAAAAAAAACACATAACTGTCCCAGGCCTCCCCTCTGCATGCAATGGTTCCATGAAGATGTGCTAAGTACAAATCCACCAAGGCTAGTGCCAGGGGAAGCATGCAATTATCTCATCCAGAGGAAGGGCCGGTGGAGAGCCAGTGGCATGGAGGTGTGGCTGAAATAACCCCAGTCACGGACAGCAAGGATAGCTGCATTCAGAGCATGCTGACAGTCTGGGTTGGTCCTTGTGGCATCTTCTTTGCAACAATTCAGAGAGAGCTAACCCATGACCCACTTTCTAATTTCAGAGAGGTTTTAAATACATCCTTAAAGGAATATTCCACAGTTTTTCCACCTGTAGCATATAGTCATTCGGCAAATCTTGGCAAATGAAATTGTCTTAAAGACCCCAGATCATACATTTGTCTTGTAATTAATCTTTTCCCATGAAAATCACCTTTATTGTTAGATTGTAATTTACATTCTCACATACACTACATAGACAAAAGTATTGGGACACTTTTCCTAATTGAGTTCAGGTGTTTCAGTCACAACTATTGCTAACAGATGGATAAAATTAAGCACATAGCCTTACAGTCCTGATAGACAAACACTGGCAGTAGAGGGGGTCATGCTGATGGTCTAAAGTACTAGACTCTGAAGCAGTGGAAGCTGGAAGTCTGATGGACGAGTCTAGGTTTGGTGAATGCCAGGAAACATTTCCTGCCTGACTGCATTGCTCCAACTGTAAAGTTTGGTGGAGGAGGGATAATGCTATGGGGTTGTGTTTTGGAGGTTGGCATAGACCCCTTAGCTCCAGTGAAGCGAAATCTTAATGCTTCAGCAGACCAAGATATCTTGGACGATTATATGTTTCAACTTTGTGGGAACAGTTTGGGGAAGACCCAAAATGCCCCAGTATACAAAGCAAGGTCCATAAATGGCCTGACTGGCCCTCACAGTGTCCTGACCTCAACCCCACCTGTGCAAAGCTATGCTGCTGTTAGAGTTTACATTTAATTTGCACAGTTAATCTACTCAGGCTTGTATTTTTGCACAACTCACAATCATATACATTATACTGTCTGTCTCATATTGTCTTGTCCAGCATATTAATTGATTTTGCATTTATTGCTGGCATTTGAGCCTTGAATATTTATTATATTATAATTTAGTAATGTGTGTCTATGCTTATATGCACATACACTACATGGTCAAAAGTATGTGGACACTTGAATGTCATATCCATAAGTGGTTGTTGAACATCTGATTCCAAAACTTTTGGTATTGAGTTTGTCCCCCCTTTAGTGCGGTAACAGCCTCTACTCTTCTGGGAAGACTTTATTAGATGTTGGGACATGACTTGGGATTTCCATTCAGCCAGAAGGACATTAATGAGGTCAAGCACTGATGTTGGGTTAAGGCCTGCCTTACCGTTAACATTCCAGTTAATCCCGAATGTGTTGAGGTCAGGGCTCTGTGCACCCTAGTCAATTTTGTCCATACCAAACCCAGCAAATCGATTCTGTAAAGAACTCTTACTGCCTTTCCTAAACACTTGAAAATCTCACGAAGAAAAATCTCAGTCGTAGGCTGGAGGTTAGGGACCGGAAGTGACCGGAAGGTTGCCAGTTCAAACTGCTGAGCTGACAGTACATGACTGAAGTGCCCTTGAGCAAGACACCTAATCCCCAACTGCTCCCGGGGCGTTGTGGATAGGGCTGCCCTCTGCTATGGGCAAGTGTGCTCGCTGCCCCCTAGTGTTTGTGTTCACTAGTGTGTATGTGGTGCTTCAGTGCATGGATGGGTTAAATGCAGAGGTGAAATTTCCCTACTGTGGGACTAATAAGGGTCACTTAGTGTTAATCTTAAATCTGCCGTAGAATTAAGATTTCCCATCACTGTAACTAAGAGACCAAAACCTTGAGAAAAAGCCGCAGACCATTATCCCTCCTAAACCAAACTTTTGGCATTATTAATTTGGGGAGGTAGTGCTGTCCTGCATCCACCAAAACTAGATCTTTTCATCGCACTTTCAGATGGTGAAGTGTGATGTGTCACTCCAGAGAATGTATTTCCACTGCTAGAGGACAATGGTAGTGTGCTTTACTTTACTCTAGCTAAGGTTTGGCATTGCATGTGCTGACCTTTGGCTTGTGTGCAGCTGAACACATTAGAAACATAATTCAGATGACCCTTTCTTGTGCTGACTGTTGTTGCTCCAGTGTTTCTCAACCTGGTCTTCCATTTTTGCTTAATGAGAGTTGGGTTGGAGAAAAAATCTGGACTGGTTTGACAGCCAGTGTCCTAGATGTTTCCACTTTACAATAACACCTCTTACAGTTGACCAAAGCAGCTCTAGCTGGGCCTCTTAATAGAAAACAAGCTTCTGGGTGGTCAGCAGTAACAAGTAATGAACAATAGGCAGACAGTTATGCTCTGCACTTCAGGAAAATGAAAACTGACCTCTCAGGATGGGATTGTTTGGACAGTGACAGTAAATAGACATGAAAGTACAGGCAAAAGCATGATGAGGGGTGATTTTTCCCACGGGTGTCCATGGCAAACGATGATATCTGTCAGAGGCATCAGGCAGGCGTGTTATTCTGTGTATGTGTTGCTGCCTTTGATGGGCTTTACTGTACAGAATGTACAATTTAATCACGACATTTATCCTGTTTGAAGAAAGGTAGCAGAAAATATTTTCAATAGGCTGTGCTAGTTTTGTATTGAGCAGATGGCAGGAGAAGTTTGCATTTTTAACTTTAGAACTTTAAGCATTTTTGGAGCTGGATTAGTTTTACCCGAGTAAGTTCTGTAAGATATGTGATTTTAATTCAGTTTGAATCTGCAGCGTGTGTAGTTTTACAGTTTGAGGGTAATTATTATAGAGTAAATGTTTTTCTATGAATTTGAAAACCTGGAGCTGGAGTGCTTTTCCTGTCCACCTCATACTAAAAGAATTACAACAGTCACAACAGTGAGGTGTGTTGTTATTGTTATTGTGTCTGTCTTCAGGTACAGTGCTTATGTAAACATTCAGGCTAAGACCAAACAAACAAAGCAAAAAATTACACAGATTCAGGCGCAAAACAGCCAGTCAAATCCCAACAAATTACATTATGCCATCACCTCAAAACAAATCCAGCTAAAATAGTCTGGACTGATGTGCAGTAGATCTGTCTGGTCTTTGATTTGGTCAGAAGACATACTGGGCAGGATCATGTAGTACAATGTAGAACAAATCACACATCTTGGCTCACAATACACTTTCCTCTGTAGAGTAATAGCTCCATTACAGCCTGAAGTATAAATTGATAGAGGGGTTTTAGGAGTGACAGCATGAGCTCTGAAAATACATTACATCCACCCCAAAAACCTCCCGATCCGTGTTTCACTGCTGCTGCTCACCCTGTAAAAACCACATGAACCTTTTCAATGCATGAAATTGTAATCATGGCCAATGGGCAATCTAAAATGATTTCAATACGATTTCAATATTGTTTCTTTCTCCTGAAATATTGCTAGTTTGAGGACACAAAATTTTGTTGCAACAGAAATGATGTAATACATATGCGACATATGTGCCATGAAAAGGTCTTAGACACATAAGCAAATTGTTTAAAACCATTTATTGCAGCAGCAAATGTGTTTTTCCCTGTAACAACACCACATAACATTAGGATAGCTAAAAATAAAAATCAGTACAGTTAGAAGCAACAAGACGTTTTTGAACTGGAACAGCAAAGTTTGGTTTTCTGACTTTTCCTCAATGCCCTATGCCATCACACGGATTTGTTCAAAGACATTACTCTCATTTCTGATTTTACCAATTTTACATCTTGAGACTGTACAGTAAGAAAACTGAACACCGAATCGTGTCTGTTATTTTTCAGATATTAATCAAAGTTGGAGCTTTGCAAAAATGAATAAAAATTCCAGAAATACTTCAAACAATTTCTCCAAAACCATAAATTTTCCATAAATTAGCTACATACTGTTGCAATCTGACTTGTTCTGAATCAGGTGGTAACAAAAATACAAAAATCACACACACACTACACTATATAAGGTTTTTATGTGTATATGTGTTTATATTCTCCTTTTTTTGTCTTTTGAAAAGAATAATAAAAGGTCGCTACCTAATTAAATAGCTTTTAAAATATACTTTTCTGTGTGCCTAATATAGCACTGCATGTATAACCTCACATACTAACATGGTATAAAATGTGTGTGTGTGTGTGTGTGTGTGTGTGTGTGTGTGTGTGTGTGTGTGTGTGTGTGTGTGTGAGCATGAAACACAGACTGTTTGACATACAAACATGGCAGGCCAGTGGAATGTCAGTGTTTGGCCTAGCAAGGCGGCTGGTAGTCTGTTCAGGCTGAATTCTGTGGGCCTCATGCCTTTCAAATCACGCTCACGTCCCACACGTCCCCTCAAGCACCCTAATGTCAACATCATAAACATTAGGATTTGCACCGTCCATCTGACTCTGTTCATCTGACCAGACTCCATAAATTTAGCATCAGAGAGGATCATTTACGGCATTGCTGCAGGTCAGATCCCACAGAAGTGCGTCTCGGGTTTTCCTGCTTCTCTTTAGTGAAGATTGGCTGATTGTGATTTTTCTCAAGCACAAATCAATAAATGTCTGTTTGGAAGTGTCGGGGCTTCTGATTGTTTTTTTTAGGGCGTTGCTGTGTAATTTGTCTAAATGAGCTTGGCTGGTGTTTGCTCTGCTCTGGTAAACAGGCCCGGCACTGGGGAATAGACAAGCATACAATCAACTCTAATTGCTGTTTAGGAGAACGGGGCGTTACACACCTGAAAAAAAGGCTACTTATGAGTAAGACTGCAGAGGTCTAATGACACGTCTGTTATTTCATGAGGGATGAGAGACGAATTTAACACGTACCCTTAAACCGTAAAGCCTTCAGGTCTCCAGGTCTGGCCTGGTACATGTTCTTTAAGGCCCACTTGCATTTCTTTTACAGTGTAATGTGTATAGACGCAATGAGGAAAGGTTTATTGGGTGTTGGGTGTTGGCCATAGCGCCCACAGGCAGAACACACTTTAAGCCATCTGGAATTCTGCGGGATGTCACACCCAGGACCTCTCAGATGCCGTTGATGAGGATGCCACACGAAGCTTGGTGACAAAGCAAATGCATACGCTTAAAAAATAAAGACAAGTCTCTCTCTCTCTCTCTCTGTCTCTGTCTTTCTGGAATAGACTAATTATGTGGCATTTAATTCAGTGTCTGAGACTCCTCAATTAAAACTCATCTCTGAGGAGTAAAGTTGCCAGACTGCAGCGCTGTGTGGCCAGGAATCTACTTATGGGTATAAGGACCTGAAATTAAATTTAACTTGAATTAGACACTAATTAAATAACCAATGTGGCAGGATATTCTCCCAAATGAAAAGGTTTTATAGAGATCTGTGACTGCTTTGAGCCTGGAAACTCTTACAGTGGGTTGCACCAACAATGATTAAGCTTTAACCTGGATTCACCCTTAAAGGCCAACACAAAAAAGCAGCCATTTATTTTATTTATTTTATTTGACAAAGCCAACGGTTCTGCTTTTGGAATTGGTTGCATGTCTGTTTTTATACAACATTCATAAAACACAATTTTATCTCCATACGAAACTAAAATAGTGAAATGTTGCGAAAATTCCAATCTAACTGCAGGGATGGGGGAGTAGCTACAAGGGGGAGTAGCTTGTTGTAGTTAGCCACAAATATTTGTAGCTAGTAGCTGTAGCTGCTACAGTTTTATGAAATGTAGCTAGTAGCTGTAGCGCCTACACATTTTTATGTAGCTATATCGAAAATTTTCACTACAATTTCGCTACAGGCTTCAGTCAATCCGTGCAAAATGAGCCACAGAGTGCGGCCGTTCACTGGGCTGCTGGCGACTGTGCAATCCTGACTGACACATGGACAGCTCGAGCACATGGGTACGCGCTCGCCCCACACGCTGATCACTGGGAGGCACGAAATTTAATATCCGTTTTACCATCTTGGCTGCAAGTATATCTCAATATGTGCTGATGTTGTAGTATAGACTAGAAATATGAACCCAAACGCAGTGTTTCTCCACTCTGCTTTCACCTTTATCTCAACTTTAGCTGCTTTTCTCGCATGTCAGGAAACTTTTCCACAGGTTTCTTGTAAAATGTCACTCAATATTCAACTTTTTGCGAGGCTGAAGTTGCTTCTCATCCTCCAGCTTCTCGTTCGAATCATCCCCTTCCACCTTAAATAGTGCCTGAGGCGTCAGATTGTACTGCTGCGCCATTTAAGGTGGAACGGGACAATTCGAAAGAGAAGCTGACTTCAGTTTCGCGAGTTGTTGCAGATTAAATGTATCAGGAAAGCAGAGTGATTATAAATATAAATAAGTCCATTCATCTCCAAATTATCGATGTTTGTCTCAAATCTCTATCTTTGCCGTTTCGTTATCTGCGTTGCTGTGTGTGCAGCAGTCTGCATGTCAGTCTTCAGCTTTAAAGGTTGGTGAATTAGCAGTTATGCATCAAATCCAGCAACCATTTATTGACAAAACTGTGGTAGAGCTGTGTGTTATAACGATAATACAGCAAAGGAGGATTTTACCTAAATATCTAGTTCTGCTGTGGAGCCTCAACAGCAACAGTGGAGAGACTATTCAGGCCTGATTCTCACCCCAAACAGAGTCGAAGTCACTGATGAGAATTTTTAAGACTAAAGTGTTGCAGAAGTTTAACAAGGACTCTAAATGTCTTTGTATAAACCAAACAGGCAGAACATGATGACCATCTCCTTGTTTCTGCGCTCATTGTCCATTTTATCAGGTCCACTTACTGTATAGCTGCACTTTGTAGTTCTACAGTTACAGACTGTAGTCCATCTGTTTCTCTGATACTTTGTTACCCCCTTTTACCCTGTTCTTCAGTGGTCAGGACCCTCATGGACCCTCACAGAGCCTGTAAGCACCTAGCCTAGGATACTATGCAATGGCTAAGCAATGACTTAGCAACAGTTTAGTTACCACCTGGGACACCACAGCAACAGTCCAACAACACCTTAGCAACCACTTGGGATTCTATAACAATGACCTAGCAATACCTTAGCAGCTACCTGGGATACCATAGGAACAGCCTAGCAACACCATAGGAACATCTTTTTGTCAAGCAGTATTAAAGTTTGTTCTGTGCTTCTCTGTTAATGCCATGATTTTTAAATGCTATTGTTGAATTCTGTTTCACAAGACATAAATGACCCATGTGAGAAAAAGTAATTGCCCCTAATCCTAAGAACTGGTTGTGTCTACAACCAAACACTTCCTAGAACTGGTGATCAGTCTTTTACGTCACTGTGGAAGTGTCTTGACTCTTCTCAGCCACACTGCAGGGTTTCCAAGCATTCACTGCCTGTTTAAGGTTCTGCCACAGCAGCTCAATGAGTTTCAAGCGAAGACTTTAACTATTCTGCTCCAAAACCTTGATTTTGTTTCCTTTGGGCCGTTTAGAGGTGAACTTGCTCTTGTGCTTCTGACTGATATCTTGCTGCACACCCCGATTGCTGTTGAGCTCCAGATCATAGAATGATATCTAAACATTCTCCTGCAGAGAGCAGGAAAGCAAAGCATTCCCAACCCATCACACGTCCACCACCACGTCTGACTGTTGATATGACGCTCTGATTGTGGAAGCCTTACGGAATAAGTAACTGGACCCCTGACGTCCACTTTCAACACATCAATCTACAGAACATTATTTGAAAAGGGGTCAACATGTGAGACAAGCCTTTATGTTTCTTCTGGTTCTTTTGCAGCTCTCCCATGGATGCTGTCTTTGCCCAGTCTCTTTCTAATGGTGGAAATATGAATGCTGACCTTAGGTCTGCAGTTCCTTGATGTTCGTCTGGGTTCTTTTGTGACTTCCTGGATGAGTCGTGGCTGTGCTCTTGGAGGAATTTGGTAGGCTGGCCATTTCTGGGAAGATTAACAACTCTTCCAAGTTTCCTCTATATGGAGAAAATAGCTCTTAGTGTAGTTCTCTGAAGTCCCAAAGCTTTAAAACATGGCTCTGTAACCCAAAATTGATTGTGGTGTAGTGTGCTGCTTGTTGAGACCCTTTAGCCTATTTTACATTGCTGGAAAAGCTCTATTTAACTGATTCTTAGATTCAGTGGTGGCAGCGATCAAGCCTCGGTGTGTCTAGATTAATTGATTCCAATATCAACTAAATTTGGCTAATGGTTTGATAGAGTAAAGATTTTTTTCCCAAAAGGCCTTCAGTAAATGTTTTATGTGAGTGTTTACTAATATTCTCTTTGTCTGATATTACATTTAGTTTGAAGTTTTGAAACAATTGTGCAATAAATATGCAAAAACCGAAGAAATCAGCCAATACCTCTTCATTGTACATTCACTTTGTCATTTATTTCTTCTTTTGCTTCGTGAACTGATAACTTTTGTGGCTTTGAAATTTTTCCTCATATGATGACAGACTAGCTATTATGTGTAATGTATTTTGTAGTAGTGTGACAATTTCTAGGAAAATAAAGTCTAGTTAAAGCTTAGCCTCAAGAGTGACATCACTGTTAAATGAAATACTAGAACAAAAATAAAACCTAAATTAAATCTTTCTTTCTCTGTCTGTCTGTCTGTCTCGCTCTCTCTTTCTGCAAGACTTCTCCTCTGTCATTCGCTCCTCACATCCTCCTCAGTACTTTTCCACTTGCTCAAAAGCAGCTCTGACTCACTGACTCGTTCACTCGTTCCCTCACTCTCTCCCTCAACCCTTTTGCTGCCAGCCACATGATGGTGAAACTTTCCCTTTACTGTAAACGCGGCACACGAGCCCCTAACTTACACTCTCCTGCCACTGACCTACATACACTGGAGGATCTACTGCAGCTGCGTGTGCAGAAAATTAAAGCAGTGACGGGGAAATTTCTGCTTACAGACACTTAAGTATCAGTCTTGTGTATCAAAAATTAAACAACCACTAAAAGGTACATTTAAAACTGCCTTATGTCAGATTTTTTGCTAACATTGAAAGTAGTAACATTACTAAATTTAACATTAAATTGAAACATTTAACACTAAATTTAACATTACTACATTTTTAAACACTCAAATTTGTAGTAACATTAATGATCCTGAAGAATTTTGAAATTTAGTAAAGTATCTATCTATCTATCTATCTATCTATCTATCTATCTATCTATCTATTCTACCGAGTCAAGAGAAAAAACACAATGAAATGTGTGTGTTGCTTTGAGTCGCCCTGTAAAGCCTAAAATAATTTAAAAGTCATTCGGTCGGATTTTGTGAGTTTTTCCAGACCAAATCTTACATATTAACATCACATGCACAGACATAAAAAGTAGGTCAATGTTTAGATCTCAAATGACTTATTATCGGAACGTCGCCGGTTCGATCCCCTAAGCCAACAAAACATGACTGAGGTGCCTTTGAGCAAAGCACCTAACCCCAACTGGGCGCTGCGGACAGGGCTGCCCACCGCTCCAGGCAAGTGTGCTTATTGCCCCCTAGTGTGTGTCTTCACTAGTGTGTATGTGGTGTTTCACTGAAAGGATGGGTTAGATTGTGGTGGTGAAATTTCCCTACTGTGGGACTAATAAGAGTCACTTAATCTAATTAATTAATCTAATCTAATTCACTCATATCGTTGGAAGATACATCCTTCTTCAAGTTTTGACCGAGTTCTCTTTGAATTCTCTTTCAATGTGCTCCCAATTGTCAGATTCATCCACTTGGGGAAGGAGTTTGAAACACAACCCATGTTATGAAGTGTTCTTTTGCATGTTTTGTGCAATTACACATTTCCACCACAGAGGTCTCCAAATCCCCAAAACTCACAAAGTGTAACTTTAAGAAGAATATTGCACTACGAGACAATTAAAGAATGAGAAAAAAACACTATTTTTCCCATTTATGTGCATCCTTTATCCTCTACTTTACGTTGTGTGTTTTTCTTATAATTAAAAAAGGAAATGTTATTAAAATGATATTAGAATGCTCATATATTCTGGGTTAAACCTATGATCATAATCCCTGGGTATGTCGTGGTAGGTTAGAAAAGATCCCTAAATCATATGTGCTGTGCTCTATCACTATGATGGCTCCTCACTCCACCCTCATCTCTTGCCTCTAAATCTTCTCCTCTGAGATCCATTATATCTCAGACGCTTCCTAAAGAGGGAGACTAAACTTAAGCAGCAGGGGTCAGTGCTAGGTCAAGGTCAACTGCTCTCTAAAGCGATATAAATATGAGTCTGCAGTTGAGGAATGTGAGGGACATTGTTTGAATTTTGGGTCTAAACACACACAGTGACGGTTCTAGGGGGGGCTGAGGGGGGCCAGTGCCCCTCTCACAACAGGCTTGGACCCCCCTATGGCCCCCCTAAATTAGGGGTGAATCTCCTCAACTTCTGTGAACACACGGCGACAAAGTGGCACAATAATGTAAAAACTCATTTTCCAGTCCGACCCTTTGAGGCGGCAGACCAAGTTTCCCTGGTGGGGCAGACAGCATTTTACCAGCTAAATGTTTCTAAAAAGAGAAGCAAAGAAGAACTAAAGGCAAGTCAGATGTTTTGTCAAAACTGTTTATATAATCGTCCTTTGTTAGTTATAATTGGGATAAAGTTTTTGAGAATGTGTTGCATATTAAGTCGTTTATATACAAAGCTGTGTGTTTAATGTTCAGCTATCTTAGCTCAGTTAGATAGATACTTTAATGATCCCAAAGGAAATTAAGGCTAAGCTAACACAGCAGTCCCTTCGTAGTGGTGGCTTAACACTTGTTTCTGCTCTGTAGTTATTTTCAAAATAAAGAGGAAAAATTATTTTGCACTTCTTTCAAAAAAGAAAGAAACTTGTGCAGAAAGTCAGAAAGAGCCAGAGGATTCAGGTGACGGAAGAGCCAAGGTGACTGCACATAGTGAGCAGGAAGAATGGTCAGTTGGAGAAACTGGCTCAGAGGGTAAAGACACAGAGCAGGGAGAATGGTCAGCTGGAGAAACTGGCTCAGAGGGTGAAGACATGTTAGAGCAGGGAGAATGGTCAGCTGGAGAAACCGGCTCAGAGAGGGAAGACACATTAGAGAACGGAGAATGGTCAGATGGAGAAACTGGCTCAGAGAGGGAAGACGTATTAGAGCACGGAGAATGGTCAGCTGGAGAAACCGGCTCAGAGGGTGAAGACACGTTAGAGCAGGGAGAATGGTCAGCTGGAGAAACCGGCTCAGAGGGTGAAGACACACTAGAGCAGGGAGAATGGTCAGCTGGAGAAACCGGCTCAGAGGGTGAAGACACGTTAGAGCAGGGAGAATGGTCAGCTGGAGAAACCGGCTCAGAGGGTGAAGACATGGTAGAGCAGGGAGAATGGTCAGCTGGAGAAACCGGCTCAGAGGGTGAAGACACACTAGAGCAGGGAGAATGGTCAGCTGGAGAAACCGGCTCAGAGGGTGAAGACACACTAGAGCAGGGAGAATGGTCACCTGGAGAAACCGGCTCAGAGGGTGAAGACACAGAGCAGGGAGAATGGTCAGCTGGAGAAACCGGCTCAGAGGGTGAAGACACACTAGAGCAGGGAGAATGGTCAGCAATAGAAACCGGCTCAGAGGGTAAAGACACAGAGCAGGGAGAATGGTCAGCTGGCGAAACCGGCTCAGAGGGTGAAGACATGGTAGAGCAGGGAGAATGGTCAGCTGGAGAAACCGGCTCAGAGGGTGAAGACACACTAGAGCAGGGAGAATGGTCAGCTATAGAAACCGGCTCAGAGGGTAAAGACACAGAGCAGGGAGAATGGTCAGCTGGAGAAACCGGCTCAGAGGGTGAAGACACAGAGCAGGGAGAATGGAGACAGATGAACATGACAAGAGTGAGGCTGAGTGTGAAGCCAGAGAAAAGAACCATTTGTTTCCACAAGCACAGCACCATCAGGGTTGTGATGTCAGAAAGCTCTACGTGAGTCAGTGTATCTGTTGGGCATCTGTAAATGTGTGCAGGTTTGTGGTTGGTTAGAAGTTGTTACGGCGTTACATTAAATCTCAGTGGTGTTACTCAAACAGGTTTTTTCTAAATATTAGCTTGTTTTTGTTTTGATTTTATTTGTTTACTGCAGATATCAGCAAATGTAGAGATGATACACCAGTGCAGCCAATGTTGAGAATATACCCAAGGACTCTGACGGGAGACACAAGGAGTTTCAAGGCAGCCAATTGAATATGAAACAGAAAAAGAATGAATAACATTGTAAAGCATTGAAGGGTGATTTTTGTTAATCTGTTAGTATAAGACATGAGAAAATAATCTGTAAGAATACTGTTGAATGGTATTGAAAGCATACATTTGTTTCTTAATGCCTGCAAAGCACCATAAGCTAGAAAGAAAGTGTTTGATGGAGTTGAGGTCAGGGCTCTGTGAGGGCCAGTCAAGTTCTTCCACACCAAATTCACCCAGTCATGCCTTTATGGACCTTGCTTTGTGCTGGAACAGAAAAGGCTCTTCCCACAAAGTTGGAAGCATATCATTGTTTTGGTCTGCTGAATCATTAAGATTTCATTTCACTTCATATCAAAAGGGGTCTCAGCCAGCCCCATAGCATTATCCCTTCTCCACCAAACTTTAGAGTTAACACAATGCAATCAGCCACAGATGGCATCCTTTACACTCCCAAAGATTAACACCAACTAAACTTAAAAGTAACAGCTTGAAATATAAATTTCTATAGTCAGTTTTTCAAAAGTTTATTGCTCATCTTAGTCGGTCGTGTTCTATTAAATCATTTTCTTGTGCTTACCTAGACTTTGAACAATGGTTTGCCAGTTCAACTAAAAAAATAAAAAATAAAAAAATAAACATTTGTGGTAACACACAGCAGAACTACTTAAGAATAGTTCATTTAGAGTATTTATTTAGGTTGAAAAACACTGTCATTTTTAAAAGGATTAACTGATGAACCATTTTATGGTGTCCTTGTCAATCGACAAACACTACACTAGCCATTTAAAAAGGCATTGTCTGAAATACCCCCTTAAGGCTATTTATTCAGTGACTTCATGGACTAAAATACAAACTGACTAAATTTTAGAATTGTGAAACAAACATTTGGACCTGGACCCTGGCCATTTAAAGGCTTGAAGTAAAATCCAACAGATTTTTCTGTGGGGGAAAAAAATCTGCATAATTCAATGATTACGGTTTAAACAGTCATTCAGAACAGCTTGAAGTGAAATATTCATTTCTGAAGAAAGAAACAAGTCAGAATTGTTCAAAGTGGTGGTAATAGTGACCAGATGTCTGAAGAGTTTAATGCAGGGGTGTCCAATCTAATCTGCAAGGGGGCTGTGTGGGTGCAGGACCTTACAGGAGCTCATCCAGTTGTTTGACTTGAGGCTAATTATTAAGGCAAGTGGATTCAGGTGTACGTTTGCTTTCTTGAAGTTCAATTCAATTCAAGTTTATTTGTATAGCGCTATTTACAACAATGTAGTCACAAAGCAGCTTTACAGAAGTTTGAAAACATACAGTTATAACATATAATCCCCCCAGTGAGCAAGCCAGAGGTGATGGTGGCAAGGAAAAACCAGAACCAGAGGAAGAAACCCTGGGAGGAACCAAGACTCACAAGGGTAGATCCGTCCTCCTCTGGTCAAACAGTGTTTACAATTTAATAAGCTAAATACCAAATAAAAGCTGAGAGAATCTCTGTATGAAGTCTGGATGGTAAAGCTTTAGAAACTGCACTGGTAGAGGCAGTCTCTGACTGAGGCAGTCTCTGACTGAGTCTTTATGAAAAGTGGGAGGGAGCTGAAACGGTCCCATCCTATCTCAATGCTGGTACTTCTGGATGGCACGGTGATGTAATTCAGGGTGTTGTAGTTGGCACAAATGAACAGCAAAGCGGGTTGGTGATGGTGAAGAGGAGGCCCTGATGGTCAGTCTGCCAACAGCGTTCAGCAGGATGGGAGGGCAGTCATTATCTCACTAAGAATAAAGAGACAAAATTAGTTCTGCTCACGAGTATAACTGTAATAAATGTGATTTCCCCCAGAGTGTGTCTGGTGACTCCGGCAGATCTAACTATAACACCATAAATTAAAAGGACAGAACCAGAAGGTAACAGATATGAGAGAACCCTGAGACACTGGGATCCCCCACTCCACCGTCAACAAACCTGTGTGATGGAGTGAACTGGTGGGTCAACAGCACCAACATCTCAGTTTACCATAAGCCTCTATGCCTATGAACCCCTGGATCTCCTGCCTTTATCTAAAGGGGAAGGCTAATTATCAAAAGCTAAACTAAACAAATATGTTTTCAGTCTAGACTTAAAGGTTGAGACTGTGTCAGAGTCCCGAACATTAACTGGGAGATTATTCCACAATTTGGGGGCTTTGCAAGAAAAAGCTTTTCCACCCATTGAAGTCTTCATGAATTTTAGGAACCAGTAGAAAACCAGCATCCTGTGATCTGACTAAGCGAGGCAGTTCATAATGGGAAATAAGATCTTGCAGGTACTCCGGTGAGAGACCATGAAGGGCTTTATATGTCAATAAGAGAATTTTATAGTCAATACAGAATTTGATAGGAAACCAAAACTGGGCTGACGTGATCAGATTTCCTGGTTTTAGTGAGAACTCTAGCTGCAGCATTCTGGACTAAGTGAAGTTTATTTAGGTTCCTGTTGGAGCGTCCTGACAACAAGGCATTACAGTACTCTAGCCTTGAAGTTGTAAAGGCATGTACCAATTTTTCAGTGTCATGTAGGGATAACACATTTCTTAACTTTGAAATGTTTCGGAGGTGAAGAAACGCTGTCCTTGTAATATTACCTATGGGTTGATTAAACGTTAGATCTGAATCAATCGTCACACCAAGATTTTTAGCTACTGAACCAGGTATTACAGAGAAGTCTGCAATTTATTCCAGGCAGCCTTTGGACCAAGAAGGAGAACTTCTGTTTTAGTTGGGTTTAAAAGAAGAAAATTCTGCAGCATCCAGTTTTTTATATCTTTTACACAATCTTCTATTTTATTTAATCTGGATATATCATCTGGTTTGGCTGATATGTACAGCTGTGTATCATCAGCATAGCAGTGGAAACTAATTCCATGTCTATTTATAACGAAGCCTAATGGTAACATGTATGAATGTAATGTGAATAACAGAGGACCTAAAACAGAACCTTGTAGAACTCCATATTTCACTTTTGTATAATTAGATGATACATTATTTAATTGTATGAACTGAAACCGGTCAGTGAGGTAGGATGTGAACCAGGATAACACTATTCCTCTAATTCCAACCATGTTTTGTAGTGTGTCTAAGAGAATAGAGTGATCTATAGTGTCAAAAGCTGCACTCAGAGGCAAGAAGATCATTTATCTTAACTAGAGCCGTCTCTGTGCTATGGTGGAGCCTAAAACCAGATTGGCAATTTTCATATATGTTGTTCTTATGATAGGAACAGAGTTGCTGGGCTACAGCTTTTTCCAAAACCTTAGAAATAAATGATAAGTTGGAAATGGGTCTGTAGCTTGACAATTCGCTGGGGTCAAGTTTTGGCTTCTTTATCAAAGGTTTAATCACTGCTAGTTTGAATGATTTGGGCACATGACCTAGGCTAAGAGAAGAATTAATTATTGTTAAAATGGGTTTAATTATAGCTGGTAGTACTTGTTTAAATAAGTTTGTTGGAATGATGTCAATTGAAAGTTGCAACTACATTTGCCCTTTACAGCTAAGACTGGACACCCCGGTTTAATTCCTCTAAAAGGGTTATGAATAAAATGCTGCCTGATGTCTGAGACATTAGTGTTGACATCAGGTTTTGGCCTCAAGCTTTTATAAAACACACTCGTGGTGGAGAGGCAGACAAAATATTTTCAGACATGTGTAGGTTCCCTGGTGGTTTTGGATAGTAAATAAAATGTCTATATTTGTGTTGTAGACATTACGACTCCTGGTTCCTGTCAGCACCACTGTAAGGAAATCAGAGTGTGTATGTTTCTCTACAATGAAGCATTTCACATCAAAGCACCCAGGCTGACTTTGTTTACACCTCAACCACTGAATTATGACAAAACCTCCCCTTTAAACTGTGATGCTCTGTAGAAAAGCAGTGGTAACCATTATAAAGTGATGGAAACACTGAAGATCTCCTGCAGTTTAAATGAAGGCCGAGAGCACAGTTAGCTGTGCTGTAATGTGCTCTGTCTGAGAATGGTGAGCAGTCACACAGTGCAGCTCCTGTGCCTGCTGTGTGTGCCAGCGTGTACGGCTGGGCTGCGGGTGCCAGGTCAGATGGCTGGCACCGTTCTCCAGGCGCTTCCTTTAATCATGGCTGCTGCTAAATGCTGGGCTCCACCCGGATGCCACAGTAAACAGGGTGGCCACATACCATGGCTGCCCTCAGGCCATGCAGTCTCTTCCATAGAATTTCATGTAGTGCGTGTGTGTGTGTGTGTGTGTGAGTTTATACACATTTACAGCACATACTGTCCTGACAGGACCAACAAAGTGTCCCACCTTTGTAAACTACTTTGTATCATCTTTCATTTGTTTAAAACTGAAAGCTCTAAACTGGTTCTTTTTGGTTACTGTGGTTAAGCTTAGCTTTAGATTTAGAACTGGTTAGATCATTTGACAATTCCATTTTGCTGCTGGCCAAATGATGATGAAACATCCTCTACAGTAAACGCGGCACACAAGCCCCTAATCAAACTTACATTCTCATACCACTGACCTACATACACTGGAGGATCCTCTGCAGCTGCGTGTGTAGAGAAATAAAGCAGTGACGGGGAAAAACACTGCTAACAAAAGAAGCTCAGTGACAAGAATCAGTGTCTTATACCAGCAGATGAAAAACCAAGAAGTTGTTCCTTGATGAAATATTTGGAATGACATATTGTCATTGTCAGAACAAAATCTTTACCTCTAATCTCTATTTTTGTTGGGGTTTTTTTCTCCACATAACTTAAAATGTTAGCTGCTGTTTACACTGTGTAAATATTAAAGAAATAGAAATGATCCAAAATTACATAGAATTGTCGCTGCTGTCAAGAAGAAAATCTCATATCTCCATTTTTGTTGTTTTTCAGTTTGAGATAATTTGAAAATACCTGTTGCCTTTTATACTGTGTGTAAATTGCATGAAGAATGGACCAAAGGAAATGGCCCAAAGTGGCTTGGAAAAAAGTCTGGCTCCATTGACTTACATCAAAAGTAAAGTAGGATTTTTGCTTTTGTTCCGACAACAGCAACGCATTTTATCAGCTCCTCTGACTACATAGGTGCACTTTATAGTTCTAGCCCCCTTTGAAACTGTTCTTCAGTGGTCAGGACCCCCAGTGCTGCTGGAGTTTTTAAACACCTCATTGTCACTGCTGGACTGAGAATAGCCCACCAACCAAAAATATCCAGCCAATAACATCCTGTGGGCAGCGTCCTGTGACCACTGATGAAGGACTTGAGGATGACCAACACAAACTGTGCAGCAGCAGATGAGCTGTCGTCTCTGACTTTACATCTACAAGGTGGACCGACAAAGTAGGTGTGTCTAATAGAGTGGACAGTGAGTGGACAGTGTTTAAAAACTAAAAATGTAGTTCAGGATTTTGTCATTTTAAAATTCATGAATCTTTTTATGCATTTGAAGATTGAAATCACAGGTTTGAGATGCTGTGACCCAAAATATGCGTCACAGAAAACATCAAACTCACTGCATACAAATGTGTTTTGACACTAATTAAATATTTTCTGTTCTTCATGCCAAAAATGTGAATCCACAAATCTGATTGCAAGACCTAAACATATATTGCCCTAAATATCTGGATTCTAATTTTATTAATTCATTTAGTATTTAATTGCAATTATAATGGACAATATTAGCCACCATATGATGCTTTGCCAGATTTACATTGATTTTTTTTTCACATTCCAGAAAGATCAGAAATGTTTGCTGAACAAGCTGTAAGAATCTCAGCAGCGCTGCTGCAGTCAAAACAATTCTACCAATCACACACACACACACACACGTCCTGACACTGAACTGCTGGGAGGCTGAATAGTATGTGTGGTCATGGCTTAAGTGAGTGTCACACAGTAAGTAATCACTATCTGTCACTGGACACCCGGCAGTTAGAGGGACACTTCTGTTCACTTTAAATGTTGTATATTACATCCTTCACCAAGTTTGCCTTCCAGCCTCTGGCCTTAAATGCTTCACTGCATGTAAAACACCCTATATACACCGCAAGAGGCCACTTCAACTTTACTAACATGCTGCAGCTACTATCCGTGGCCTATCATTGGATTTTGGGCCTCATGTGGAACATTTGAGGGTGAAAAAAACCTGAATTGGGCCCTGTGGCCTGATATGACTTTACATTTCTCTAACTCTCCTCTGAGCGATCTTTGAGAGTTGAGGGTACAGCTTTCCCCTCTCCACTCCGTTTGATAAGTCATGCTTTGCAGAGCTGTTAGCTTATTAGCCCTGCAGGTTTCCTGTGCTGCTGGACGGCATCAATGTCACCTTTCAGAGGCCCAGGGCGGGTGGGGGATCGGCTGGCCACAAAGACACTTTTCTGCAGCTAGGTGCTGTGTGCCCGCTGCTGACCCACAGCCCTTCCCCCTTTTCCCCCGTACTTCTCAGCAGCTTCTCAAACACGTAGACGTGGGCGGAAAAAGCTGGGAGAACGTGCAGCTGGTCAGGGAGCACTTCGGAAAAAAAAAAAAAGGCAACACAGGGGGAAGAAATCTCTGAGGGAGTCTCTGCTGGTGTTAGACAGATGACACTTCCAGTTCAAGATCAAGTATTACTTTATTGTCTGTTGTCAAGGAAATTTTATCTTGTGCCACAAGCTCCAGCATTCAACACGCAAAAAGCTGATTCATATTACGGAATTTTTATGGTCAATTCCAAATTTCTTTACAGTCAAATTGGCCTTTTGATAATCTGAACCTATTAAACCCACGATCACATTTCCAATATTTTCTATTAGCCAAAGTCACAACATAAACAGCATTATTTACTTTCTGGCTGTGATAGAGGTTGGTGAACACATTACGGTGACTGCTCTTATCCTTGAGCTAGACTTCTCAGCTGCCGCTGCTCTTCCAAACATGCCATGTTATGGAGACCTGTAATCCATTTGACCAGATGCTGTTTCCATCATCAAGTATATTTTCCTGTCAAGATGGCTGCAGCAGATTCAGCCAGTGAGAACATTGAAGCTGGTCCATTAGTGGGTTGTCACTACTGCACTGACCAGCAGGCCTCAGAGTCCACTGATCTGCCAGCCTACACTGTAGAACCAGTGCCACTCAGAGCCCTGAAAAGATGGTTCCATGGTCTCCCAGCTCGACTTAGATCCTCAGAGAGCACTAATAAGCCAGCGCTTAGCTCCACAGTGCTGCCGAGTATCCCAGAGGGCAGCTTCACAGTGCCTCGGAGGGCACCACCAGCTCCACAGCTCCACTAAGGGTCCTGGAGGGCACAGTCAAGCCAACGCTCTGCTCCACTGTGCTGCCCAGTATATATCCTGCCTACAACTTCTTCAATGCATGATATAACTAGCCAGCACTGAGGCCTTGATCATTTGCTTGTCAGCAGTCCTGTGTGTGCCACTGTAGGAAGGCTTTTAGGTGCAGATTATGCACACAGTTGCTATATGTATAGTATATGTATGTGTTTGTGTGTGTATATATATATATATATATATATATATATATATATATATATATATATATATATATATATATACACACTATATATTCTATCATCTGGAACCAGTCTGCCCATTCTCCTCTGACCTCTCACATCAACAAGGCATTTTCATTCACACAACTGACCGCTCACTGGATATTTCCCTCTTTTTTGGACCGTTCTCTGTAAACCCTAGAGATGGTTGTGTGTGAAAATCCCAGTAGATCAGCAGTTTCTGAAATACTCAGACCAGCCCGTCTGGCGCCAACAACCACGCCACGTTCAAAGTCACTTAAATCCCCTTTCTTCCCCATTCTGATGCTCGGTCTGCACTTCAGCAAGTTGTCTTGACAGCCTCTACATGCCTGAATGCATTGAGTTACAGTGTGATTGGCTGATTTGTGTTAGCTATTTGTGTGAACACTTTACCTAAGGTGTACCTAATAAAGTGTCCTTTGAGTGTATATGTAGTGCGCATGCACAGGACTGCTACAGTAGCTCCCATTCTTGTTTTTTGTTTTTCTTTTTAGCTTTTATTTATCTTTCTAATATTTTATTTATTTGACAAGGCAACTTAGTGAAGCTGTGCCCTCTCGAAACATGCTAGTAGAGAGAGTCTTGGTTTGGTTTTTAGTCATGAAAGGGCTTCTCTCACTCTTCTGGTCCACTGCTGCGCAGCAACGTGGCCACTTTGTTTACATCCAGGACCAGCTGATCACACTGAAACCAGCCGGCACGGCAACCAGGACAACTAACATCCCCGAAGAGCTTTGGAGATGGATGCAAAGGGGATACAGAGGAGAAACAAAACAGTGCACGGGGAAAGCGAGGGAGAGGCGATGGAGGCTTATGGAGAAGAGGGAATATAAAATCACGTCTCCCCTCTGTCATCATAGGCAACGTGAGATCACTGGCTAATAAAATGGATGAGCTAACAGCACCAGCCAGGAGTCAGAGGGAGTACCAGGAGTGTAGTGTAATGTGCTTTTCGGACACATGGCTACACCAGGACATTCCACATGACGTTTCCATCGATGGCTTTCAGACTATTTGGGCCGACCAGGGCTGCACCGAGATTGGTAAGCGCAAAGGAGGAGGGCTCTCTGTGCTAGTTAATAACTGCTGGTGTAACCCTGGTCACATTACCATCAAGGAACATGCCTGTTGCCCAGACATTGAGCTGTTGGCTGTTATTGCTGTTGGCCATATTATTTACTCTGTGTTCTCCCACATTATTATCTTGGCTGTTTACGTCCCCCCCTCTGCCAACCCAACGTCGGCATGTGGCATCATTTATTCAACTATAGCGTGTCTCCAAACTCAACACCCGAGTGCCTTTATCGCCATATCGGGTGACTTTAACCACCTCACTATGGCCAAGGCACTACCAAACTTCACCCAATATGTGGACTTTCCCACCAGAGAGGAAAGAACACTGGACCTGCTGTATGCTAATGTTAAGGACGCATACAGCTGCTCCCTGCTCCCCCTCTCTGGGTAGGTCAGACCACAACTTGGTGCACCCTCAGTCCCTGGTACATGCTGCTGATGAAGAGTCAGCCTGTGACCACATGGACATGGACTGCAGGACTGCTTTGAGGCTACTGATTGGCCGGCACTCTGTGAGCAGCACGGAGAGGACATTGACGGGCTTACAGAGTGTATCATGGATTACATTAACTTCTGTGTGGACTCCACTGTCCCAACCAGGACTGTTAAATGCTACCCAAACAACAAGCCATGGGTAACAAAGGACATTAATGCTCTTCTTAACAACAAGAAGAGGGCCTTCAGAGCTGTAGACAGGGAGGAAGTGAGAACAATCTAGAAGGAACTGAACTATCAGGGAGGTTAAGAATATATGTAGGAGAACAAAATGAGGGAGGTTTGGAGTGGAATGAGGACCATCACCAGCTTCAGGTCCAGTGATAACAGAGGAGTAGAGGGCAGTGTGGATGGGGCCAACATGCTAAATCTGTTCTTTAACAGATTTGACACTGCAGGCTCTGTCCTCCCCTGTCCTGACTCGTCTGCTGCCAGTCCTCTGCAGCCCACTCCACTCACCCTCCTGATAGCCTGCCCCCCTCCTGTGACTGTCCATCTCACACCTCCACCCCACCCCATCCATCACCTCTACAGTGAGTCTCACTGCTGACCAGGTGAGAAGACAACTGAAGAGACTCCACACAAACAAGGTTGCAGGCCTTGATGGGGTCCCCACCAGGGTGCTTAAAGCCTGTACCACCCAGCTTTGTGGAGTACTGCAACATGTCTTCAACTTGAGCCTGAATCTCCAGAGGGTCCCTATGATGTGGAAGGCGTCTGCATTGTTCCCGTACCGAAGACGCCATGACCCAGTGATGCCAAGGACTACAGGCCAGTGGCACTGATGTCCCACGCCATAAAGACCATGGAGAAACTGGTGATGGACCTGAGGAAGGACAAGGCACCAGTGACCCCTGTGTCCATCAGGGGGGTCAGTGTGGACATGGTGGATGATTACAAATATCTGAGTGCGTATATTGACAATAATCTGGACTGGGCTAAGAACACTGACGCCCTCTACAGGAAGGGCCAAAGTCGTCCCTGTTTTCTGTGGCGCCTGAGGTCCTTCAACATCTGCCGGACTATGCTCAGGATCTTCTATGAGTCTGTGGTGGCGAGTGCTATCCTCTATGCTGTTGCATGCTGGGGAAGCAGGCTGAGGGTGGCAGGCGCCTATAGACTCAGCAAACTGATCCGCAAGGCCAGTGATGTTGTGGGTGTGGAGCACGACTTGCTGATGGCAGTGTTGGAGAGGAGGATGCTGTCTAAGCTGCAGGCCATTATGGACAATGGCTCCCACCCACTCTACAACACGGTGATGAGACACAGGACTTCATCCATCCATTTTCTAAGCCGCTTCTCCCTCAGGGTCCCACAGGACTCATTCTATTGAAATGCACCACAGAGCACCATAGGAAGTTATTCTTACCTGTAGCCATTAACTCCACCCTCAATATACAATAACTCAGAGGAGCTGAACTGCTTTATATTTTATGTTTCATATATATTATTACAGCCACTGCCACTTACTGTATTTGTAAGAATTTAATCATGTACATATCGCAAATTTCTCTTTTTTGTCTTAAATAATCCATCCATCCATCCATCCATCCATCCATCGTCATCCGCTTATCCGGGTCCGGGTCACAGGAGCAACAGCCTAAGCAAAGAGGCCCAGGACTCCCTCTCCCCCACCACCTCCTCCAGCTCTTCCGGAGGGATATCGAGGCGTTCGCAAGACAGTTGAGAGGTATAATCGCTCCAACATGTCCTGGGTCTTCCCCGGGGTCTCCTCCCCGTCAGACATGTCTGGAACCCCTCCCTAAGAAGGCGTCCAGAGGCCATCCTTAACATACCAGTCTTAAATAGTAAAAGTGTTTATTCTTTTAAATAAAGGGTTGCAACTGTAACAACTGCAATTTCCCTCTGGGATCAATCAAGTATTCTGATTCTGATTTGTGTTTGCCTACCATATAGTGGCCCTAAAAGGTATTTGAACACTTGTTCCATACTTAAAATGCAATAAGTACACTGTGTTAGGAAACTGTGCCATTTATTTTAAACAGACTTTACCCTGCTGAAAGAACCACTTCGGCAGGTTGGCTTTCAAAATGCCTTTGTACCTGTTTTAAGTTCATGATCTCATCAACGAACACAAGCTCAACTCCACCACTGCAAGAAAAGCCCCAGATGCTGACATTCCCATCTGTCTGGATGCAGTCTGGATGAAATTTGCTCTCCACACAAAGAGTCTACCATCAGTCTGTTTTTAATGAAACAAACATCACAATGCTAAACGTTTGATGAAATGACCTACAGAACCTCATTAAAGTTTACCAATGGTGAAAGTGTCCAAATACTTTTCAGAGCCACTGTGTGTGTGTGTACACATGTACACAATCCTTTTCTTTATCAGTTAAGCAGTGATGCAGAAAACAGCTCTGTGAATAAGTAATCTGCGGTGTCTGAGAAAGGCTGATATGACAAATGAGCAAGCATGACTTCATCTATGTTTCTCGTAAATGGATCCAGATTCGTGGGAAATGTACAGTTTATTTGCCTCCACCCCCTCAAGACTTTCAAATCACCCTTTCCATAGAAAATGAACCCCAGATAGCACATCAATCTCACGCAGAAGAATGTCTTGCTGCATATGTTGCTGGATATTAAACAGCAACAGTTGGGGAAAGAGCTCTCTTGAGTATCTCAGTCAAATACAGGCCCCTCCAAAAATACAATGACTGTTTTTCTGACTTTCCCCAAGGAGCTCCATTCATCTTCATCAATCTAAGAGGCACAAAGGCCTAGCTTGTGTAAGACTGAGTGGTCTGGAATGTGCATGTTGCATAAAGCATGTTTGAATGAGTGTTATCGCAGGAAATGGATCTATCAGTCAGCAGCATTAATGGGTCTGTCCTGCAGAAGAATGTGAACCAACACGGAACCAAACATTTTCATGATGGAAGTTCACAGAAGCTGCCTTGACCTCCATACTACTGCTGCTGACAAATTACTCTGGCGCTACCAAGCTGAATTTATTTTCTGATTCTAATGTATTTATTGAAAATGAATATATTAACATTAATATCTATATTCACTGGGCACTTTATTAGAAACCTCTGACCCGTGTCTCCGTTCCCTGGATTAGAAACCCTTGTCCCGTGTCTCTGTTCCCTGGATTAGAAACCCTTGTCCTGTGTCTCTGAGCACTGGAATAGAAACCCTTGTCCGTATCTCTGAGCACTGGATTAAAAACCCTTGTCCCGTGTCTCTGAGCACTGGATTAAAAACCCTTGTCCTGTGTCTACGTTCTCTGGATTAAAAACCCTTGTCCCGTGTCTCTGTTCCCTGGATCAAAAACCCTTGTCCTGTGTCTCTGAGCACTGGAATAGAAACCCTTGTCCTGTGTCTCCGTTCCCTGGATCAAAAACCCTTGTCCCGTGTCTCTGAGCACTGGATTAAAAACCCTTGTTCTGTGTCTCCGATCCCTGGATTAAAAACCCTTGTCCTGTGTCTCCGTTCCCTGGATCAAAAACCCTTGTCCTGTGTCTCTGAGCACTGGAATAGAAACCCTTGTCCGTATCTCTGAGCACTGGATTAAAAACCCTTGTCCCGTGTCTCTGAGCACTGGAATAGAAACCCTTGTCCTGTGCCTCCGTTTACCCTTGACCTGACGTCCATCAAAATGCAAGTCACCAAAGCTCTGGTGCCCCTTTTATCAGCCTCTTTTCACATATTTTCTTATAGTCAGAGGATTTAAAGTGGTCTACACATGATTTCTTATTTAAGGTATTTCTGCTCTCTTAGCTTCAAAAAACTGCAATGCATGATGAATTTCTGATGTATTCAACTAAACCAGCTCTACTTTATTTATTTAGGATATTTTCCATATATTAACAATCAGTATTCTATCTAAGGGTAAATTTATGTAACGCTGTTTGCCCGAATGCTAAAACTAGAAACAATATTAATGTAACAAAAAACTTTTTGAGTTAGTAAAATGGACAATGCAGCTAGATTTAAAGTAATTAACAGCCATCCAGAATCCCGTTAAACAGCGCTGTGTACTGGCTGCAGTTATTTTGATGACAGCAGGCCAGCCTCTATTGGCAGACACACAGCTGGTGCACATGCCAACTTGAGCTTTTTCATCCACAGTTATCTGCAAAGTAAACCGATTTGAGTGAGGATTAAAATGAAAAACACTTCATTTTTAAAATATCTTTTATTATGTTTTTCAACAGTTTCAAAATAAGTTAAAACAGATGGACCTGGCTGAGGCTCAAAGTTTATTCACAAGCAACAACTTTCAGTGAAAGTAAAACATCCGACATCTCCAAAATGTTTGATTCAGGAACTGAGGCTGTGGCAGGCATCATGCCGCCTTGTGTTTTACAGTAAAACACTTTAGGCCAGTTTCTGGGCACATGTTAAGCCTAGACCAAGACCAAAAGTGGAGACTCATGATTGTGAAAGAATCATGGATTTATCAAAAATATAAGTTGCCAATGGGATTTGCTCCAAAATTTAGCTCATGTTATGTCCAGAAAACCAGCCTTTCAAGTAATAATTTGACTTCATCAAACTTCATTCAACCAGAATTCAAATGAAATCCTGTGGTCATTTCTGTTTCTTGATGTGCAAAGATAAAAATATATATTTATATACTGCCCAAAAGTCAGAGACCATTTCATTTCCAGTCAAAACAGCCAATAATTACAAGGTATTTATTTTTCAGGAGAACTTAGATGACAATCCACTTGCCTAAGGAGGAAATGAGTGTAAATACAGGAGAAGTTTTTGAAATTTGAGTTTCTAAAGATAAAAACAATAGATACAGCTATAACATACAGAAAAAAGGAACCTTTAACAACCATGCAAGATCTGGTAGACCATCAAACATGTCCCCATCAGATAAACAGCACTTAAAGCTTTCATCTCTGAGAGAGAGGAGAACATCAAGCTGCTTCAGATCTGAAAACATCCACAGGTGTTACTGTCCATCCTTCCACTGTGAGAAGACCACTCAGCGCTATAGGTCTGAAAGGATGTGTAGCTGTTCAAGAAGAACCTCACTGAGAAAAGGAGATAAACACAGAAGTGGAGGTGTTCGCAGAACAATGGACTGACCACCCCAAAGTCCAGACGGGGGCGTTATGATGGTGTACAGGTCTTGCAAACTTAGGAATTTAGGACTTTCTCTGCACCTTTATCATTTTTGAATCAACTTCAGTTTTGGAAACTCCATCCATCCATCCATCCATCCATTTTCTAAGCTGCTTCTCCCTCAGGGAGCCTATCCCAGCGGTCATCGGGTGGAAGGCAGGATACACCCTGGACAGGTCGCCAGTCCATCGCAGGGCAGACAGACACAATTTTTCAATTATTTTTCATTGACTCTCCATTTACTTACTTAAGTGGATAAGCTTATCTTTCTCCAGAAAAATGAATAGCTTAACGCCTTATCGCGCTTAATGGCCATTTTGTTGGCCGTTTGATACATCAAGGATGGGTGGCTTTGCACTTTTGCACAGTACTGTATTTTTCTTGGGTAGAAACAAACAACAAAAACGTTTGTCATTACAAAAAAAAAAAATAAAATCTCAGGATATCACACTAAAACAGCACCGTTGTGTACTACACCTGCAGGTGTTTTCTCTTCTGCACAATCAATATGACAATAGATTGAATAGACTTTATGGTTTGACCTGATTGTATTGATAATACAGTGGAGAAAATCTTTCCCTGCAGTGTTGATTTTCCAAAGCATATAATGCTAATTACTGTAGCTGTTTGTTCTTAGGTATGTATGTATGTATGTATGTATGTATGTGTGTGCAGGAGTGTATGTGATTGACTTGTGTGCATGTGGGTACGAAACTCCCCCACAAACCTTTTGTGACCATCCATTGAACTCGTTTTCCCTTCGCGCAGTAGTAAAAGCCACAAAAGACACAAACCAAAAACACTGACTCGAAACAAACAAAAAGTCAACAAAACAAACAGCACAGAACACACACACGCACACATGTACACACACAGAATGTAACACTTTCCTAGCCAAAGAGGGAAGTTAAGGGTCGACGAAAGACACTGCGATGTAACGTGTGCCGTTGGTGGTGGGTAGTCCTTCATGAAGGTGGGTTAGCCGTCCTGGATGCATGAAACTCCAGCCTTTCCTTGGTGACTCTATAGAGCAGTTATACCTGTGGAATCGACAGCCTCCACCCTAGAAAAACACAAAGAAACATTACTACAATATCTCTAGTGTTGATATCAGATTGTCCCATTTGTAACTTGCTAAGCTATAATTCTTGACTTGCAAAGTCTTTTTGTTCATGTGCTTTGTAGTCAGAAACAGAGGACATCATGAAGTTGTGCATGTTTGGGAAAACTGACAGTATTTTTCAGCTTTCAGTACCGGATAAAGTGCAAAAGAAACATTCGGCGAACGACGACTGCAAATACGATCTCAACTGACTAAAATCTTTAGCCTGGGTAATGGCAAAAAGGTCATTTTAGCATAGCGAAGGATGTTCTCGGTGGTGCTCTAACCTGTTTGGTAGTTGAGCCTATGAGATAAATGTAGTGCTAACTTGAGTTAGTTCATCTGATCTACTTTTATTTCTCCCCAAACATTTCCCCCCCGATTCTAAAAAGTCAGGGGGCCCTTCTAGGCCTTCAGAGAAGAAGTAATGCCTGAGAACTGAGAAGCACTCCACATAATGTTCGGTTCAATTTTATTTACTTATTGTAAATATTGTGAACATTTCATAGTAAGACAAATGTAATTTCATTGTTTTCCACATTTTGGTTGTAAATAAATAGGGTTCAAATCTTGGAATCAACCAGTTAGGATTTGATTTATAATGGGGCCAATTTTGAGAGAAATGATGTAACTGGAGGCCTTCTTGAAGTCCTAAACGTGTTACTGTGACTAGGAGTTGTAGTTTAACCATGCTTCAGTCAGTTGTTAAGAACAGAGAACACTGATGGCAGCTCTATGCTGGGACTCCTTACTAAAAGAGGCACTGTGAAAGAGCAACATTCAAGGTCAAATGTGTGTTAATATCCGTTTCAAGCTTTAAATAAAACATGGAATATCTATTACAAGCTTCAAATGTCAATGTCTGACATAGATTAAATTAAAACTAAAATGAATGTACACCACTGTTAGATCAGCACTAACATACCATTAGAAATCCCATAGGTGCACTAGCTGAACACAGCTTTCTTGAACAGGTGCTTTTCTCTGATTTTTTGACCACATTTTTGACATTTATGGCTAGAACTGAAGGATAAGTTGTAATCACAGTTCACCACTGGTAAAAATGGAGACCACACAAAATCAGAGAGTACAGACGTAAGAACACATCTGTGACTACGGTTAAGTTGTATTTAGACAAATAATGAATGACATACCACTGACCATTTTTAAGTGACCAGTCACTAGCCAAAAGTCATTATCAAACTTGTTATTGAAGTTTCCCCTTGTAATTATGATTTGAATAGACATCCATTTGTTTTATTCTTTCAGTTTTACTCTGATTGCAGACAAAGACGGCATCTGTTTAGCGATTTTCATTAGGCATGACAGAAAGTTGAAAAGCCATCCTGCGCTTGCCTGGAAATCTGTTCCTTTTTGATTCAGCGCTATGTTGATGGTGAACGTGGATGAGTCATGGTGAGGCCTCAGGTAGGCCTGTCTGGAAGGAGTGTACTTCACCACAAAGTTCATGACAGCATAGCCCTGTAACATACAGAAGAAAGCAAACATCAGTGCCTGACATTTGAAGTCTCTAATGGCTGCTAGACTTGCTGCTGCATGGAGAGTGAACCATGCGTGTGAGCTCTGGAGGAATTCTCCATTCACAGGCACATTCCGACAAGGAAAGGTTCCTGTGCAAACAGCAGCTCTGAAACGCAATGGCCGTCTTTATTTGTTCCTTTCTGAAATTTACTGTTTTCTTAATTCGTGGCTCCAAAATAACAGCGGGCTAGCTGTGCTTATTGTAGCCCACATTCCATGAGTCAAATCAAGCGAAGAGCTCACAGAGCTTATCCAGCAAGCAAACAAAGCACAGTGGAGAGCTAGTGAGAGAGGGTTTATGGCTGCTAAATCTGACAGACTGGCCTTTTAAACCCATGGCGGCAGCACAGACATGATTTCACACAGCACCATTCCTTATTGCTTTTACTAGCAGACTTGGAAGCAACGGCCACAGAGCCTTCCAGAACCCAGCCCGAAAGGGCCCGGCGTACCTTGGTGTAATATCCGGAGAAAACCTTCAGAGTGACAGGTGAGATGAACTCTCGGAGGAAGTGCAGCCACTCCTTGTCGTAATCGATCTGTCTCATGTGGATATCGTCGGTGGGGACGCTCTCATAGCCGCCAGTGATGCGTTTGTCCTGTAGAGGGAAACATTCCCAATGTGTAAGAGGTCTGTCCCTGTTGCAGGAGCTCCGATTCTACGGCTTGTCCACTAACACACCCTCTCAATTCCAACTCTAACATAACTCAAACTATTCACTATGGCTACTCAAGGGTTTCGAGGCATCTTCACCACGACGTCTGCTCCTCTTTTTAAATTTTGTTTAATTATTTCTCACTCCTGCCCTGCGATGGACTGGCGAATTATCCAGGGTGTAGCCTGCCTTCTGTCCAACGACTGCTGGGAAATGCTCCATCACCCTCCCATGACCCAGAAGGATAAGTGGTTTAGAAAATGTGTGTGTGTGTGTGTGTGTGTGTGTGTGTGTGTGTGTGTGTGTGTGTGTGTGTGTGTGTGTGTGCATGCATATTACACTGCAACAAGTGGAAATTCTGTTTAAGTTTCCCGCAGGTTCAGACTTCTAATACAGTATCATAACATAGAAATTAATTGTAATCAATGTAATTACAGAAGTCTTAAAAAAAATGTAATAAGCCTAATATTTTAGGGGTTAATCAGTATTATTTTTATGCCCTGCATTTATGGCTGTATGTAAAAGGACACAAGCTCTGCAAGGGAAACACTTAAATATGACACTTTTGCATTTGTGAGATATCAGTATAAAGGTAATGAAAAAAAAAAAAAAACTGTAAGAAGAATTTTAACCTAATTCTGTTTTTGTTGATTTTAAGATATTGGTTAAAAAACAAACAAATAAACAAACAAAAAAAAACATAAAATGTAACATATGACTTAACTTTACAAACTTTATAAACTTTTGAATATAACTGTCTTGCTTTCCAGAAAGTAAAAAAAACAAAAAAAAACAAATTTTTGTGAAAAACCGATGGATGTGCAGATTTAAATAACCAACAAGAATGTAAATTTGATTACTTATGTAACTACATAATTAGGTAATTACTATGTAATTACAAGTAAATAGATCAATCATTATAATGACTAGATCTCCAGGAAAAGGCATTATATATAACTCCTCTAACTCTCTAGCTTTGTGTTTAGCACTACATAATCTCCAGGATAAAAGAAGAAATTGCTACTAGAAAAAGCCTAGATCTTGTTATTGCCACCTCATTTCTCCATCCATGCTCTAATATGCCATGTACATGGTGTTAAATATAGTCCTGACTGGGTAAAACCACAAGACTTCCTTCAAGTTACCAAGAATTATGACTGCATTAATCAAGCCTGCTGTAGGTCTTTACAGTCTGTCTGAGCAATGTATTCCAATGACAGCCTTAACTGACCTCATGCTTTCCACCAGACCACGACCCGTAGTGCTCCATCTCCTCCACCAGCTCATCGCAAGCCCTCTCCGAAAGCACGGGAAACCAGAATACGTCGGGACATGGCTGCGCGCACACACACGCACACACACACACACACACACACACACACACACACACACAAACACACACACACAGTGAGGCTCAGCACATCTGGACCGGCCCAGACAGCACCATCAAATGCAGGGTACACGCAGTTCCAGCAAAGCAAAACAAAACAAGTGGACGTCTAGAAGGAATTACAAGATGATTTCGTTTTTCCCAACAGCGGTGTTGACCTGTTTCTCAACTCTTAGTGAAGTGGAATTAGATGTGACTAGAAACACAGCATGAAGAACTTCTTATCTAGTAACCCAGATATGCCTCTACCTGTTCCAGATGGTTCTCTGTAAAGATCTGTGTGTAGTTGGGATGGATATACTTCTCCCTCCAATCCTGTGGAAAAAGGGATTTACTGAGTTCGCCTTTTCCCCGCATACCAAGCAGAGCTTAGCCTACATGTCTGCAGTGGTTATCAGTCAATGAGAGTAAGGTCACTAAGAAGTCACTAACAGAGGCCTCATGTTCAAGAGCTTCATTCCTAGTGACTTAAACATACAGTGCAGTTTATCTTCTTGATAGCATTCAGTGCTGTCTCCATAGAAGCAATTTATGATGAGGAGGAACATCTGGACACTCACCACTGGGTTCTCGAATATCTGCCATAAGTCATTGTTAAAATGGGAGGTATTGTAATTGGCTGTAGAAATAAGCCTTCCAAACTCGTGACGGTTCGTAACATACATGAAAACGCCCTAGGAAGACAAAGATGTTAGACCTCAAACAAAAATAAGCAAACAAAGCTGAAACACCATTGACATTACATTGAACACCAGTGACGATACATTTCACACTCATGACATTGCATTTTACTAAAGAAACAGCACAGGAACTACTCAACCTATGACTACTTTAACCCCTTAAAATCCCAGGCTTATGACAAACGACGGCTTATTATTGAGTAAAAACAGGAATGTCAATACAAGGCTAAGCTATTCTTGGGTTATAGGAGTGTGTAATAAAACTTGGGGCCTGCCGATGGGCCCTGGCCATTTAAGGGGTTAAAAGAAATAACCTACGCCAATTTATCTGTGCTTATTTCTAGAGGGTGGAAGGGAGCAGGGAGGGGACAGGAACACAGGATGGTGCTGTGTTTGAAGGAGGGGACAGAGCAAACTCCAGGAATCGTGATTCCCTTTCACTACAAAGCAGGGGGTGAGGGGTCTGGCGTTTGTGTACATGAGCACATGAGCCTCCAAGACCCTATCAGTCTACGCTTTACCTGCTCTACAAAGTGAGTCCCTTAGCTTGAACAATGCACCAAATATGTTATCGGCATTGGAGTTTATTGCTTTGGCAGGTGTTGTTGCCTAGGCTGAGATAGGTCAAGGAGTGTAGGGAGGGATAAGCTTTGTTACTGGTGTGCTTACGATCTTGCCCTTGGAAAAAGCAGTTACTGCGGGGAGTTCTTGGAGACAGCTGACCATTACTGATATTGATTGATTCCTCATCTTTGCTGACCTTTCAAAAAAGGGGCAAATTTATGGACTTTTGCGAATAATCTATGACTGAAAACAGGTGCTTTCTTCCCATCTCCTTATAAAAATGGCAGTTTTAACCCTTCAGCTAGCAGCATCACTTTCACAAAGGGATTTGGCAGAGATTCCGAATACATCTGTCATATCTGGCACAGATAGATCAGACTGCATTCACAAATGATCTCAGCATTAAATCAAAACATTCAGTAGGTCTACAAAGACATGCAAGTCAAAACTAATCATGTTATGGGCATCATAAGGTAGAATTTAGTTTATTTGACATGCATGTTGATTGGTCACCTAAATGGCTTTAGCAGATTTAGCACTGATATCGTCAGATCGAGCATATATTCTGATATTTAAATGTCACTATTATAGGGATAACACACACTAATGCATCGGCACAAACAAAAACACACATCACGGGTTAGTTTAGAGTCAACTGTAAACTGGGTAAACGAGATCCGTTTGGAAAAGTGATGCTTCCGTAACAGCAAAAAGCATGTTTGAGATCAATAATGAGTGGAAATGATGTAGAGATATCAGAAAAAAATGTATGGAAACCTTTGGGGCTCTGAGCATATGGAATGATTCCGGAGAAGGAGAGTCTTTCTCTCTCTGTATTGTCTAAAATGAAGGAAAAGCACCATGTAAATTCCAATTCTGCTTTGAAAACAAGAAAGCGACAGGGAAAACGCAGTGCGTATGTGTCAGAAACTTGAGTACAATGCCCTTTCAACATAGAGGAGATGCTAGAGCAAGACTGGCCTGAAGAACTAGAAGGTTTGGGTTTCTTTCACATGCTCGGAGGAGACCGTGAGACGATCTGTGCAAAGCTTCACACTCTGCTAAGCTTAGAGTGATAGGCTTTATGTTAGAGTGTGATAAACATGCTGAACATCTACATGTTAATATATGGGAGAAGTTCCCAACCCAGTCCTTGAAGATCTGCAGCTGGTCCACATGTTTTTCCTCTTTTCCAGCTCCCAGTGTGCAAAAGCCTGGGCCAAGAAAACGATGCTTAATGATGGGAGCTGGCTGAGTTATAGAGAAATTTCAAGGGGGTGGTGGATTCAAATGACCAATAAAAAGCATGCATATCTATAAATACTAGGGCTGCACAATATACAGAAAGTGCAATGCTACACTTGTAAAAAAAAAAGAGTGTTCTTTAAGGGTTTTTACTAAGGAAAATGGTTCTATGTAGAAATAAGAACACTCAAAACTTTTTGTATGATTAAAGAGTTCTTCAGAAATGTGCTGATGTTTTCAAAAAGGTTCTGTACAGAACCCAAAGGGTTCTGTTGTTGTTACAATGTCAAACTTGTAACAATAAAAGCATCCTTTCACATGTAAAGCACATTCTCCATCAATCTAAGGAACCATTTCACCATGCAAAGAACCCTTTTAATCGTGCAAAAGGGCTCTTTGAGTGTATATGTTTCATTATACAACCATTTTCTACACTTCCGCCAATCTAATTACGCCAATCTTGCACTGTGCATTTGTAATTTGGTCAACTCTGTCATTACAGCCTTTAATGTGTCTATGATGGTAACCCATATTGTGATAACAATAAAAATACAATAAATGCAGCTTTAGTGGCTGCATGCATGCATGCCTTTCCCCAGTTGTAACATGCAGATTGTGAAGAACTCTCAATATCCAAGGCAAATAAGCAATTAAAATGCCCAGAACAGACATCTTAAATAATATCACGGTTTTAATCCAGCTGCCTTCAACTCAAGCCCTGGGAGCTGGAAGCAGACTGCCTATAAGTCTCTGGGGACTGAACTGGGAAGCATGCAGTTAAGACAAATGTGGGAGAACAAAGAAGGCCAGCCAGATATTTCCATTCTCACAAATCAAAGGTCACAGGTGAAGTGTGAAGAGGAGAGGATGACGGGGCACACGTGGAGAGGAAAGACACTGAATGCACCACAGACGCTAATGTAAACACAGCCGTCATGCCTTGGACGCAAACAGCACACTGATACACTGAGCCGCATACTTGCCAGTTGTTATCTCTTTGTCACAGAAGTGCAGCAGATGTTTGAAGACATTAGGAAACATGGCATTGACAAACTAAACACTGCCTGTGAAGTTAACTGCTTATTTGAAAGCATCTACATTGAGGAAAATTGCAGCTTGCCTCCGAATAGTACTTACACCTTAGCACATAATGTCAATACACCACATTTAATTTAATAAACATGAAAATACTGGTTCACTAAAAGGAACAGTTTGGCAAAAAAATCCCATTCACAGCTTCTCCTTTATCCCAAACATAGCAAATGTAGGACATTAGCCTGACTGCATGATTCAGACTTCCTTAACACAATAATTTGGAAAATATTCCACAGTTTTCTTCCCGTTACCTAAATGTAACAGAGCTTCCAAGACATGTTTGGTGCCTCAGGTTTGCTTCTTTGGTTTTGCACTGGAGCTACAAGGCCAACGTGGCTAACAAGTAACAGAAGCTTGTACCTCTCTGTGTCGGTTAAACCGCACACCTAAATCACACACTCACTCAAAACTGTGTCAAGTTGTTCAGTAATCTCAGATAGTCTTGCTTATGTAGTTGAACTCTGAATGACATACACACTAAAGTATATCAGACAGCTAAAAACAGTAGCCATCCCGAAGCCTGAATTCTGTTTGTATTTTTTCCAACTCCATGTAGAGTGGAAGTGGAAATTAGCTGTCATGTCCTCCACAGAGAACATAACTGTGGCATTTATCTGCAAATTTTAGGGCACAATTTCTGTTTATTTGCTTAGTTTAACCTATTGGGAAAAAATAAAAACAAAAATATAAAAATAGTGTTCTAACCATTTATAATATTTATAATATGGGGGCAGTCGTGGGCTGGAGGTTAGGGATCTGGCCCTGTGACCGGAAGGTTGCCGGTTCGATCCCCAGGCCCACAGTCCATGACTGAGGTGTCCTTGAGCAAGACACCTAACCCCCAACTGCTCCCTCAGCGCCGTGGATAGGGCTGCCCACCGCTCCGGGCAAGTGTGCTCACTGCCCCCTAGTGTGTGTGTGTGTGTTCACTAGTGTGTATGTGGTGTTTCACTTCACGGATGGGTTAAACGCAGAGGTGGAATTTCCCCGTTTGTGGGATCAAAAAAGTATCACTTAACTTAACAAATATGTATGTAAACTACATTAAATTTTGTAGTAGTATGTTCCCTGTAGATGTGTGAACATTTACTTACATATGTCTAATAAATTAACACTGAGATCAAGTTTGAAACAAAATATCTGAGCGAATAAAACAAAAAATAAGTCAGACAGCAGATGAAATCAACAAAAACACAAAGTTCTCATCTTTCATATAATCTAGAAGTTATTTTAAATTGACTGAAAGCTAAAAGATGAGTTTTAGCACTCGGCTGAAAGTTATTCCACACTAAAATGAGAGTGGAACCAGCCAATCATCATCTGTTCTAACGGAAACGGTTTCAGTGGAGCTTTGTAAATGTAAAAAATGAATGCCGTCTCCTTGATATGTACAACGATCACCCCACTACTTTGCAGTTCAGTTCACAGTGAAGAGTTTTAGATCCATCACCATGCATTATAAAAAGAAATGCACTGACACATAGCAAGGCTGAATTTATATGGGGAAACTTACATGCAACTAGTTGCTTTTCTGCTGTGTGTACACGTCTTTGAAACTGTTTAAGTGGCCGTTACGACTATAGCCTACTAGGCATCTCACTCTCTCTATTCTATGAGCCCAAGTTCATCAAAGAGTGCATCTCTGTCTCCTCCTCTAATAATTAGCATCCTTACTTTAATGTAGGATCCAAGCAACTAAAGCAGCATGAACGTTTCACCATGTAAAGCCAAGCCTAGTGGATGGCTGCATTCATAATGACTGCATCACCATAATGCAGGGTTGTCCAATCTTACCCGCAAAAGGTCTGGTGTGTCTGCTGGTTTTCATTCCATCAAAGCAGAAGCAAGCATAACCAGTTGTTGAAGCCTGACACCGACTGATTAAAGGACTGATCAGCTGCTTTTTCACTCTGACCCTTTGCGGATAAGACTGGACACTTCTGCCAACATTCATTACTCAGTTATTGCTGGTGGTGATTCAAGCACGCGAGCTGGTGGGGTGTAAGGTTTCAACACTTCTGTTAGCCTCGGATCCCCATTGCCAAACGAAAGAAGCAAAATTTGGACAGCAAACATGTCTAGCTAAATTAACCACATTCGGGATCTTAGGAAAATCGGGTAAATGTTTTTTTTCTGGCAAACTATTCCCTCAAAAGATAACAAAACCACTTCACTAGCTCTTTCTAACATTCTAGTGCTTTTAAGATGCTCTAAGGCTAGTCTTTACAGCATACAGCAAGTGTTTCATCAGCATCATGCTTAGATGAGCTCGTGTGCAATCAGTCTCACCAGTTCCCTGGTCTTTTTACACAGAGCCATGTCAGGATCCAGCTTCTCCAGGACAAACATATTCCTGTCTTTCAGCTCATTCCTCAACGCCTCACCTTTAACGAGGTATATATGGGCCATGTACGGAATATTCCACACACCGCTGTTGAGAAAGAAAGGAATCAGACAAAAGGGAGCGTCGTAAATTATCTTGTTTTATAGCTGAATGACTTTCATTACAGCCTATTCATCCTGACATCTGTATTCGTCCAGAGTACTACGTTGGGGAACACATGTTATCCATTATCCATAATCCATTATCTTTCCAACATGCAAAAAAATTGTGCATGAGCAGCCAGTAGGAACACTTGTGATTTTGATCCAGTCTAACAGGAATTATGGGACGACTCATGCATTTTCTAAATAAAACAAAGACCACAGAACTGTAGCGTAGAAAATATGAGGCCTTCCGTCTTTGAGTGCTCCGGGAGCACTCCCAACACACTTACACTCGCTTTCCTTGCACAATCTCGATGTAGTCCTCGGATCGGGCGTAGTAGCCATCCAAGCTCAGAGCCCCCCAGAAGTTAGACCACAGTTTTCCATGGCGGGTGACAAGAGGACCAATTATTTTTCTGAGGGAACATAAGCAGAATGGCAGCAAAAGTGCATCCAAGTTTAGATGAAATTAGTCAGTCAAAGCCTGATTCTATAGTGTTGATTCACCCCAACAAATACTGTATTTAGCAACCAAATAAAAATCCAAGCAAGGTTTAAAAGTTTATATTTTACATTTTTTCCACTGAGGTCCACTTATGACATTTCTGCGGATTTATGTACAAAAAAAAACAGCTTTCATTTTTAGCAGCAATACAAACTGTATGTCAAGCATTCCTTACCTCCAACATGGGTGTAAAATATACAGGGAGATTCGCATGAAAGAGGCCCTGAATATACTGTTGTACCTCATGTTAGGATGAAGCAATCTGAACCAAAAAAAAAAAGCTACATACATTGACGTTTGCATTACATGTGATGCTGGAAGTGATCTCCGATTTCTGCCAGATACAGAAGGGGCACAGGGTAATGCACCTGGAAGTTGCAACCAGAGATTAAACGTAGTGATAGCTGGCCGGCGCCTACCTCATCGCTCCAATGCAGGGGCATCCCGGCTTTTTTGAAGCTCCATATACTGAGGAGCTCATCGAACATTGTTTCATTCCGACTGCTTCATCCTAGCAAGAGTTATTACAGAATATCCGGGGCCTCTTTTGGGTGAATCTCCCTGTAGTATTAAATGTTCACTCATTATTTTCAAAAGTGAAGTAGGTACAGTACTGCATATATAATACAGTTTTTATGGAATACTTTTTTTTACAGCTTCCATTCTTTTCAGGAAACCTGCCTTGAGATTTTCAAAGAAATCTGCAGGGATTTTTTTCCACTCCTGCAAAGTTAGAAGTCGATTGTATTTTCTGCTTCTTACAATCTGAGTAATCCCAATTACACATCTATATCCGACATCTAGTTTTGGTGCGAATGTTCTACGGCTTCTTGACAGCTACACATCCTTTCAGACCCAAAGCGCTGAGTCATCTTCTCACACTGGAAGGATGGACAGAAACACCTGTGGATTTTTTCCAGACCTGAAGCAGCTTGACTTTCTCCTGTCTCTCAAAGATGAAAGCTTTAAGGGCTGTTTATCTGATGGGGACCATGTTGGTGGTCCATCAGGTCTTGCACAGCTGTTAGGAGCTCCATTTTCTGTAGAACTTTTAAGCATTTTTTGGAATCCTTGTTTCATTTATCTCCTTTCTTATGCAAGTGGATTATTTTTTATCCAATCTCCCCAGAAATGTCTACTTTAGCCATTTTAGATGTACATTTGTGAGGCAGCTTAGGTGAGTTTGGGCAGTTGTTTGTTTGAATGTTAGCGTCTCTATTGCTTCCTGCTTTATAAATAACTATCATTTTGACTGGAAAGCAAATAAGCGAAAGTGTTCTCTCTCACTTTTGCACAATGCTGTATATAAAAAAAAATACTTGTTTATGCATTTTTAGAACAACTGCACTTGCCGTAGAGGGAAATGTTTTCAAATGAATTCAACAAGTGCTGGTTTCAATTTGCCCTTTGGAGACGGTTTGTTGTCAAGCGTGATATTGAGAATGATGCAGCTCTGCACTCACACACTTCTCAGGAGCGGCAACATAAGGCCCACATAAAAATATACACATAAAAAATTCTATCGTGAGGGAAACATGTCATTGAAACAACATTACAGAAAATTATAGAGGCCTTTGTGACGATGTGCATGCGAGACAATAAAAGCCCGCATTTCTAAGGTTACGATTTACATTTTTCACCCCACTGTTCAATGCCAACACAGAATTCCCACAGCTTCTTTAAAAATATCTGAGCAAAGGTTTCTGTACAGCAGTGCTAAATACTGACACATGGTGAGAGAAGCTGTCTCAGACGTTTGCTCAAGGCAGCAGGGTATAGGTTTAAGAAATAAAAACAGTTTTGGGCTTAATGCAAACTGGCATTCTAGAACTCAGAAGATGCAGCCTTGAGGGAAAACAGGAAGCCGTCTCGGCTTATTTTTGCACAGAGAGGGAGTTTTGTGTTGTTCCTGTGGTTGGAGCATTGCAGGGATAGTAGTCCTTCACCAGACACTGAAAATGCCTCTGTGGAAGCTTCCAGGATGATGCCAAGCTTGGTAGCTCAGTGACATTACCTGTTCTGCTCCATGAGAAGCTTCAGTGTCTGCCTGTTGGTGAGCATGACGTCTGCGTCGATGCTGAAGTAGTAGTCACACTCCGGATCCCTCCGACACAGATCCCTGCTCAGCACCAGCACAGACAAACAAACAAACAAACAAACAAACAAACAAACAAACAAACAAACAGTCTTAGTCTGTGATGTAGACAGATGAATTTGCACTGGACTCTAAGGTGACCAGGTTAGTGAATTCAATAATAAAAATAAAAAATAAAGTCTGAGGTACTGGGTCACATTTATTGGGAGTTGCAGACCATTTGCAAATGAACGTTCCATGCACAGATCAAAAAGAGGATCTGACTCCAGGTTTAGGTCTCGAATGCAAAACGAACATCATACTGTTGATGACAATACTTGATCATTCACTCACAACCTTTAGACGACCGTCCTAAACCAACACTAGCCTCTTATGCTTGGTCCATCTGAATTTACGTGGCCAACTTGTAAGGCAAATTATTCAGCAACTGCATGAAATAAAATGTATATTATTATTTTATTTATTTTTTGTAAAATGTCACGATTGGCCCCTCCCAGTCCTGTCTATGTGTTTGTGTTGTTTTGGTCTAGTCCATGTGTTTTCTTTGTTTTGGTTTGGTCCAGCCCCCTTGTTTAGTGACTCCACCCCTGATTGTTCCCCTGTGTTTTCCCCTGTGTGGTTGCAGGTCTTTGTTTGGATATATGTTTAATGTGTTTGATTGTATGTTTATGTTCTGTTGGATGTATTTAGGTTTGTGTTTCGTGAGTGTATTTCAACTTGTCTGTCCCTAATTCGATCTGTGTTGGCTTTATGAACCTGGATTCTCATGACCACGACCCTGGATTTGCCCTCAATAAAAGTTGCTTCTCAGCATATGTGTCCGCCTCCTCGCTCCCAGGCGTTACATAAAAGCTCCCCTCAAATTAACAGAATGTGTTTTGTGATCACACACATATCTCTATATGCTTACAATTTACTGCTGAAAGCCAAAAATCTCACTTATTTTAGAAAAATTATTTTTACAGAGCAGATCACTGAAGAGACACCCTCTGTTTATAGTTTACAGCCCAGATTTGTGGAAAAATGTGTCAAATTTCAGTAGACAAAAATATTGAGAGTTCAGCTTCTTTAATAATGAAGCTTTAAACTTACACTACCCATCTATTTGACTGGACAGTTACAGCCCTCTTATGACAGCCACCTTTTGAATGTAGCTTATGAAATCTGAAAGTTATGAAGAATACGACGAAGTACGTTTTGGAACCACCGGTGGTCTCCAGGAGTTGAAGAGGTTAAATATTCCTTCAAAACACTCAATCATCAGTAGGCAGCTTTTAGAATATGTGGCAAGAAATGCAGAAACATGATCATATATGCACTGCATTCACAACTGTCAAGGATTATTCCATCCCAGAAACCAGTCAGGTTTTGCTTGTTGTTAAGTCCATCATTTCTATTTTATTAGTCAAACCAGAGAATGGCGTGAAAGGAGCCCTTTTTTAATGGCAGAGTCATTGTGCTGGATCAATGCTTCAGCTGATAGACAATTGTGGGCTTCAGATGCAACCACCTCACTCCCTAGGTACATACTGATGTAACCACTGATGTAATACAGTGGCTCTCAAAACTGTTTTCAGTGACCCCCATATTGTCCATATTTTTGCTCCTCCACCCAGGGATAGGGAAAAAATAAGGACACTCTCTGGTGGGCATGATGGGTGGTTTGAGGCATCTTTAGACATGGTTTCTGACTTCTGACTCTGTAAAACTTAATGTGGTTATAACAACCAGCTACTTACACACAAAGGGTCCTTGCACCTGCATAGCCAAGTGGGTCTACTTCACCACATGCTGCAGGGTTACGCTCCTACACACCACATATCAGAGCAGGAATGCAAGAACAGCTCAGAGGTTCTTGCTCGAGCTAGAGCTCAATGAGCCATATAGCATGGGGTGGAGTACTGCACACAAACAGGGGTAAATCTGATGTGTTTATAGAGTAAATAATATTGCTTTTTGAATATGGTTTCAACTATGTGCACTCTTATTGGTTGATGCCGTCATCCTTATTTATGAGTGGCTTGACTCTTCTGGCATGTAAGAAATGTTAGTGTTTTTCTTTGAACACAAATTAGAGTCAGTTGGATTCATTCTCACTGTAATTTGGCCCTAATTTACATATTTTTCAGTGGCATTCTGAAATTATCGAGGGTGAAAAGAGTCTTACATGCCCAGGTTCCTAGCCTCCCCTTGGCTCAAGTCCTCCTCCGGGCCAACGACTTTGAAACTGCGGAACACGTTCTTGTTCTCCTCCCAAAAAGCCTGCAAGTGCTTCTCGTGGTAAACCTCCTGGTGTGGGAGACATGGGTGAGATGGGAGGTCACAGACAGGTCAGACTAGAACACCGTCTAGGTTATTTCTCGTTTCCAATGCAGCTGCACACTCACATTGTTATGAATGAACACGTCCAGTTTATTTTTGGGATAATCCAGGGTCAGGAGCCGTTGGAGAAATTCTGGCAGGAATGGGGTGGGCTGCTCGATAAACACCCCGACTCTCACTTGCGGGAATTCCTATTTAGATAGAAAGAAGTCATTACACTGTGCACTGGAGGAGAATTATTCAACATCTATTCTGTATTCTGCTATGATTTCGAACCATTTAACGCCAAAATACACCAACTCAACAAATGTGAATTGGGGAGAACATTCTAGAATAGTGTTAAAATCAATGATAACATTCTGGGAGAGTGTGAAGAATATTCTACACTTATAAATGATGTTTTTTTTTTTTAGGAAAGGAAATGGTTCTATATGGAACACTCAAAAAGACAACATAAAAGGGTTCTTCAGATTGGAGAAAAAATGTTCTATACACAGTATCTCACAAACGTGAGCACAGCCCTCACATTTCTGCAAATATTATATCTTTTCATGGGACAACACTATAGAAATAAAACTTGGATATAACTTAAAGAAGTCAGTGTACAGCTTGTATAGCTATAAAGATTTACTGCTCTCTGAAAATAACACACAGCCATTAATGTCTACATAGCTGGCAACACAAGTGAGTCCACCTCACAGTGAACATTATTATGCCCAGTAGTATTGTGGTCCCTCCCTGGTGTTACAAGGTTCCATGTGTGAATGGGGAGCAGGGCTGTTAAATTTGGTGTTTTGGGTACAGTTCACTCATACCAGCCACTGGATATTCAACATGGCACCTCATGGCAAAGAACTCTCTGAGGATGTGAGAAATAGAATTGTTGCTCTCCACAAAGACGCCTAGGCTATAAGAAGATTGCCAACACCCTGAAACTGAGCTATAGCACGGTGGCCGAGGCCATACAGCAGTTTTCCAGGACAGGTTCCACCCTGACCAGGCCTCGCCAGGGTTGACCAAAGACATTGAGTCCACATGTTCAGCATCATATCCAGAGATTGGCTTCAAAAAATAAAACACGAGTGCTGCCAGCTTTACTGCAGAGGTTGAAGAAGAGGGAGGTCAGCCTGTCAGTGCCATATGCCGCATAATGCATCAACTCAGTCTGTATGGCCTTCGTCCCAGAAGGGATCCTCTTCTGAAGCTGACACACAAGAGAGCCTGCAAACAGGTTGCTGAAGACAAGCAGTCCAAGAATGTGGATTACTGGAATAGTGTCCTGTGGTCTGACGAGACCAAGATAAACTTGTTCGGCTCAGATGGTGTCCAGCATGTGTGGTGGCGCCCTGGTGAAAAGTACCAAGACCACTGTCTCTTATCTACAGTCAAGCATGGTGATAGTAGTATCATGGTATGGGGCTGCATGAGTGCTGCCAGCACTGGGGAGCTGCAGTTCATTTAGGGAAACATGAATTCCAACATGTCCTGTGACATTCTGAAGAAGAGCATGATTCCCTCCCTTCGGAAACTGCGCCACATGGGAGTTTTCCAACTCGATAACAACCCCAAACACACCTCCAAGATGACAACTGCTTTGCTGAAGGTGATGGACTGGCCAAGTATGTCTCCAGATCTAAACCCAATTGAGCACCTGTGGGGCATCCTCAAGTGGAAGGAGGAAGAGCGCAAGGTGTCTAACATCCACCAGCTCCACGATGTCATCATGGAGGAGTGGAGGAGGATTCCAGTAGCAACCTGTGCAGCTTTGGTGAATTCCATGCCCAAGAGGGTTCAGGCGGTGCTAGATAATAATGGTGGTCACACAAAATATTGACACTTTGAGCACAATTTGGACATGTTCACTGTGAGGTGGACTCACTTGTGCTGCCAGCTATTTAGACATTAATGGCTGTTGTGTTGAGTTCTTCTCAGAGGGCAGTTAATCTGCACTGCTATACAAGCTGCACACCGATTAAGTTATATTCAAGTTTCTTTTCTATAGTGTTGTCCCATGAAAGATATAAAAATAATGATATCTGAAGATATAAAATATTATATGAAGATATAAAATATTTGCAGAAATGTGAGGGTGTACTCATTTTTGTGAGATACTGAAGCACCAAAAGGGTTCTTCTGTTACTTTGTCAAGAACCTTTTTTGGTGTTATGTAGAACCGTTTTCAAAAACGGTTTTATATAGAGCAATAAACAACACATTTTTCAATCTGAGGAACCCTTTCACGATTCAAAAACTCTACATCATGGAAAGGGTGACTGAGGGAATTATATTCTAATTATATCATCATATATGTCAAAAGCAGGGAGAACACTCTAGGACAGAGCCAAAGTATAGAACATTCTAGAACAATGGTAAATCAGAGAGAACATTCTTCCCATTCAATGTCCTAGAACATTACTGCACTGTGTGAAAGAGGGGAGAACATCAAGAACAGTGTGTAATGAGAAGAACATTCTACAATATGAATAAAGAGAATGTTCTAGGACAATGGGAAGGGAACTTGCTAGAATAGTGTGACTGGGCTAGAACATATTAGAACAATGAACAGGGGGGAAAATTCTGGAGCCGTGCTAATAGAGGAGGGGGACATCCTAGAACAGAGGGAAGAACATTCTAGAATCCCTTAACAACCACTAGCAGGTATAGCACACCAACCAAACGTTTGAGTTGGTTGGCATTTGTTGGTTTTGGGTGCTCTGGTCATTTCAGGCATTTCATACACACGTAATGTCTGGATTGATTTATACTGCATTTACAACTGGTCACATGAATGCATCTCCATTAGACAGACAGGAATCTGATCAGCATCTTTGCTGCAGGAAGCTGTAAAGCACTCAATGGTCTTCTCAAAGCGGAAGGACGGACAGAAACACCTGTGGAATTTTTCAGATCTGAAGCAAGAGTGAATTTGAATTTCTTGTCTCCTCAAAAGATGAAAGTGCTGTTTATCTGACAAGGACAGTGCTGGTGGATTACCAGGCCTTGCATGGTTGGTAGGAGTCCTTGTTTTCTATTTTTTTCCCCTCATTTTCCTTTGACTTTTTTCTTCCTTATCCAAGTGAATTATATCCAATCATCTCCGAAATATCTCTTGAAAAATACATAACTTGCAATAGCAAAATAAACAAAGATTAGTCTCTTCATACAATAACGATCATACATAACTTCATGACCACCTTGTTTCTACGCTCTTTGTCACTTTTATCAACTTTTACCCTGTTTTTCAGTGGTCTGTCCCCCATGGACCCTCACAGAGAAGGTACTATTTGGGTGGTGGATCATTCTCAGCACTGCAGTAACACTACGTGGTAGTGTGTTAGTGTGTGTTGTGCTGGTCTGAGTGGATCAGACACAGCAGTGCTGCTGTACCTTTTTTTAAACACCTCAGTCACTGCTGGACAGAGAATAGTCCACCAACCAAGAATATCCATCCAGCAGCGTCCTGTGACCACTGATGAAGGACTAGAGGATGACCAACACAAACTGTGCAGCAGCAGATGAGCTGTCTCTGACTTTACATCGACAAGGTAGGAGTGGACAGCGAGTGGACATGGTGTTTAAAAACTCCAGCAGCGCTGCTGAGTCTGATCCACTCAGACCAGCCCAACACACCCACCACCCAAATAGTACTTGCTCTGTAGTGGTCCATGGGGGTCCTGACCACTGAAGAACAGGATAAAAGGGGGCTGACAAAGTATCAGAGAAACAGACTACAGTCTAATTGTAGAACTACAAAGTGACCCTATACAGTAAATGAAGATAATGTAACAGACAATGAGCACAGAAACAAGGATGTGGTCATAAAGTATATACCGATCAGGCATAACAGTCTCACAGAATCAATAGGCCAGAGCTGCGATCTGATTGTAGGCCATATTCTGAACGTTCTTGCTGAACTGAGCTGCATGTGCTGTTTATCTCTGCCCCTCTAAGGTCGTCTTTCAGAATTTCGTGTGAGTAGCAACCCTACTGTTACATATATATAGCCTATATTCCACAAACGGTCACTGCCACCAACTCTCTACTTGAGGGAAAAGCAGCAGAGCTGTTGGAGGCCGTCTCAGGTCAGACGGAGGATGATACTTTCCCATGACACAGAGCTGAAGGCCATACGGCTCAATCATAGCCACTCTCCCAGCCACTCGGCCATCGCACTAGGTCTAGATTAAACGGGAGCCTAGCATAGGTGTGTAATTAGCCCATACCATGATGGCTCTGCACTCCTGGGATGGACTGAGGCCGTAAGGAAATGTAGCCAGTCCCTTAAATTGTAACTGACAGAGTGTGACACTGAGAGAAGGGAGGGAGGAAGAAATTGGAAGGTTTGGTGTTTGGAATTGGGTCCTGGACAGAAAACCCTCAATCTCTGCAAATCCAGACCTAGATCTTTCCTGATCATTCAGTTAAAACAGCTGAAAGATGACTGATAGTCCACCTATGGCCTTGACTTAGACCAACAGCCTTGAGACACAAGCTCTGAATACAGATGTAGAGCCCTTCCTCACCACACAAGCTTAGAGAAGATAGATACCCTGGAATAAGTCACTCTATCTCTCTCTTTGCTTTAGTCTTCTCCCTTGTGCTCACTGGTATCCAGTCAGGCCTAGACTATGCTACAGTCCATGACAATACATCAACAACAGAAAATGGTTGGTCATCCAAGGTAATGAATTCTATTATTTTTAGTTATAATTATTCTGCTGTATTCTGCATGTTGAGCAGGATGTTGCGTTTTCAAGCGGTATCAAAGCTGTAGTGCAGAGGATCCTGGGTGCTGCGTCCTCTTGTGATGCTCAGCATGAACACTGACTACAGATGCCTTGTCCAAATGGCTGATATTTTCACTGTTGAGCTGCTGCTCAAACTAAACATGTCTATGCTGACAAGAGCAGGAAAATGAAGGGAGCAAACAGGGTTTCACTTAATTTTCAGTACCATTAAAATTATTAAGCGTCTGTAAAGGAATTGCCACTTTATTGTGGGTGTATTTGACTCTTTTTAGTCCAATTTCTGTTCTTTTTTTCATCCTAAGAAGTTAAATGGCTAAAATTGCAGTGCAGTGCTATTCTGGAAGGGTCAGCCAACTTGGTCGCCTTGGACTGCATTTCCCAGAACCCCTCACACAACTCTTAGATCCACCCTTCAACATTCAACCTCTCCAGACTTCTAATCACCTTCCCCTGCAAACTGAAGCTGCTCCTTGTGAAGTATCGTCACCGTGTGCTGTGTGCCTTTCTCCATGTTTGTCAGCCAGTTCCTGTGTAATTCCCAGTTTTGACTCTGCTCTTTGCCTTAGCCTTTTGCGCGGTTGTGGATTTCCGGGTTATGAACTTGTGTTTTTGGTTTTTGCCTGTGCTTTTAGATCGCCACATCTGAGAGCGCCTGGTTCCATCTGCAAGCATCACAGGAACATTTTTTTTCTCTCCATCACTCCATCCGTAGTTCTATGTTGTGTCTTGTGCTCAGAATAGATACTTCTCTAGCTAAAAATCAACAATTATAACAATCAAAACCACTCCATGCCGTCTACTGCCTACTTTCTATCCCATTTGTTTTTGAATCATTAACCACGTAATTAAAATGAAAAAAAAAAAAACACCTTTTAAATAACACCAAGAAACCTAACTTTTAAAAGTTACTTCACCTGTTATTTTAATAGACGTTACTGCAAACATGCATTCATGAGCTCCTTCTGGTGTAGGTTCATGGCAACTTGCATGCTAGTAGCACTCCTTGCTAGACACTGTTTACACTGCAACTTGTTCTAAATTAGTTATTTCCAAAGCCATGACCACATGTTTCCATCATTATAGGGGAGTAACTCTAGAATTAGCTGTAGTTGTGTTTGGAAACTCATCTGAACCTTGGTTTTATTTCGGGACGGCAGGGAGACGGATGTGCAAAGAGGAAATCCAATGAAAAAAGGGTCTTAAATGAATTTATTGAGGTGATTGAGTGTGAATTTGGTGATTGTGCATGCTGGGTTGAGGTGACCCAGAGCCAGGCTTAAATCTTATTGGAAAAACACTTTTTGTTATATCGTGGTACCATTTTCTTGCTCAAGCCATCTTTTGATTTTTAAGTAGTTTTGGGGCAAATTCTCTCTTTCCCCCCCCCCTTTTTTTTTCTCATTTAAATACCCACCTGGGCTGAGTACCATACCAGTCACGTTCTACAAAGGTGTGACAAAGGGCTACTGTTTGCCACAACCTTAAGTAGAGGAGTCCACAGGTGTGTCAGGTTGGGCCTAATCAGCCAGAGGGCTTCTGGGAATTGGAGTTCCCTGAAGATATGGCACCTCACTGCCGTCGCCCTCTGCTGGCGGTGCAGGCTGGGCCCTTACACATTTGCCCTTTTCTTTCTCTTATTTGTTTGTATTGCTACTTTTATTTACTTTACCATCTTCCCTTCCAGTTATACTTAGCTTTTACCTTTTTCTTGCAAGCAGAGAAGAATATGTGCACAATCTCTGTGTCTGAAAATGCAATAAAAAAATAACTGATTACAAAAAGCATATGGAAAGTGCATCAGAGGCTGATGAGAGATAAGGGATGCTTCACTGGATTTGAGCGAGAATGTTCAGAAATCTTTGCAGAAATAGGACACTGTGTTCAGTTCTGTAATTCTGTGGCAAAACCAATGTTTTGCTGAAGCACTGGAAAAAGAGACAACACTCTGTCTTAACTGATTTATAGCAAAAGACACATATGTGTTTCAGAACACTCATTCATTAGCGTGGCAGTCATCTATGCGAATATTCCACACATTCACAATCTTCTGTAAAACGATCCAGACCTTACAGCTGCGGTGAGGTTGAAAGTGGTTATTATGACTGTCCTTGAATTCTCATTAATGCAACACATGGCAAGGATGATGCAGCGAACTCCAGAGAGGTCATCTACTGTAATTTCTACACTGAACTTTTCTACACATTTCATTATTCTTCATATTACATTTCCAATATTTCTGTAATATGCATACTGTCCAAATCCTGCAAACATCTTGCCAAAATGTGCTGGAACGAAAAAGAACATTTTCCTCAAATGTGATTAAAGCTGGATTCGCTCTAATTTCACCAAGATTTCAGCTCGGATTCTTTGTCAGGCTGAGTCTGGGAGAGGTGGCTCGAGCCTCCAGATTTTGATGCGGTCAGCGTTGACCATTCAGAGAGATTATTTAGTAGTGTATAAGGGGCAGGTTGAGATTTTTTGCCTCAGACCAGTCACACATTTGACATCAAACGTTTGATTTTTTAACCCAATTCTGGATGTACTTAGTACTGTTAACAGGCCAACAACATAATCTAAATCTCACCAATGAAAATGAAGAGCAATTTGTCTATGGAGCCAAACAAATCATGATGGAAAAGCACTCCTCTAGCATTCACAACGATTTTAAATCATACGTTTAAGTTGAAAAACTGTTAATACAAGCAGCACAAAAGAACATCATATTGATTGGCCGACATATCAATATCAAGGATGCCTGATCTCTAGTTTTCAGTGTTTTTGAACACGTAAACCTGTATAAGACCAACATAAAGACTACCACAACATGAATATGAATATTTGGTATGATTAAACGTTTAAGAGGCAAACAGGGTAATTCAGAATGATTTGATGTGAAATTCACTTTTCTAGAGAACTCACTAATTCAGGCTCGTTCAAAGTGGTGCTAATAAGAAGCAGATGGCAAAACAGATTAAACAGATTCATGCCACTAAAAGCTTCCTTGCAGTTTAAAATATCCTAGTTTTGAGTTAAGGTTTTATAGTTCTTTATAGAACCTCTTCGAAAAGTGTTCAATATAGCACAAAAAGGGCTCTGCTATAGTTACTATGCGAAGCTTGTAACAATAGAAGAACCCATTTTTGGTGCTATATAGAAACATTTTCAAAAGGATTCTATAAAGAACCATATGATTCTCTGTGTGCTCAGGGTTCTACAAAGAACCAGTGTCTTTACTAAAGTACCCTTGAACTACCATCTCTTTGAAACGGTCCCCAAAGAAAACGTTTTTTTTTTTTTTAACACCAAAATCATATAGAACATACACTAAACTGGTTTCTATGTAGGTTCACTTGTGGATTTGGAAAGTAAATAAAAGTGGTGTGTATGTAGTGCAGACACTGTGACTCCTGGTTCCGATCATCACCACTGTGAAGAAAGCAGAGTCAGTCAGCTTCTCTACAGTGAACCACCTCACATCAAACCACTCTGAGCTACAACGTTTGCATTTTAACCATTTAATTAGACAATTTTGAAAAATCTGTGGAATTTCACTTTAAAGCAGCGTATCATTAAAAATGCTGATAAACATTCAGAAGAATGATTGAAAGACACATCAGGCATCGCCTAGAATTACACCAGCAACATCATGTCGTCCTCAATCAACGTTCTAATCACTGTTAGCCACATTACAGCGTTTTTGAACTGATGATTTCCTCTAAGATCTGAACTGCCTGACCTGAGACTTGAATTTGTGCTGGTTGAGTTTAACCTTCCAGACAACTGCCATATGGTAGCAATTATCCTATGGCGAGCCAGTCAGAGCTCAGAGAGGAGGCTGGATGCTAAGCGGCAGACAGCTGGGAGACTGATAGGTCTAAACAGAACAGTTCCTACTCTCTTAGATCTCCTCTCTGCCATACTTGGCCAAACCCTACCAAACAAATTTTCAGGGCAACCACTATAACTTACCCTCTGCATGAAAAGCCATACTGTGTAGCCCACAGTGTGGTCCACAGTGACACCCCTTTAAGTGAGCCCTTCTAAAAACCAGAAAGCCATTTCCTGCACCACAGCACAGCAGAGCTTCCTCTTTCTTAGAGAGGGTTCTCAGGAGGGTTTATGCTCCTATAAGAAGGGAGTGGAAGGAGGCAGGATGGGCTCTCTGTTATTGTTGGACCTGAAGGACGAAGCTCCCTCATCCTGGCGTATCTCAACGTTCAAATTGAGAAATAACCATGTCCCTGGCTTATGTCTAACATATAATGTACATGCCCTCATGCATGCACCTAGAAAGAGAAATTCATTCTCAAATTTCAGCTGCTGAGATCATTTTTAGAGGAATCTCTGGGGCGAGATGGAAAGAAAAAGCTGCTGTGGTTCTTGCTGGTTTACTCACTGCGAGTTGAGACAAATCCACCATGTCTTGGTCACACACATCACAGCCTCGCTCGTAGGTCCAGGCATTCGGGACGTAGTTGGCCAAGTAATTCAAATAGATCTGAAACAAAAAATTGAAGGAATTTGTTTTAGAAGACTAAAGAGGAAACAGCAAAAACACTTTAAAGTTGCACAATTTCTATTTTTTTTACTATTTTATTTCTTGTTGTTTATATTTGTATATATTTTTAAAAAAAAAAACAACCAGTCCAAAAGGAGTTTTGACAGTTTATTGGATGAAACCGCTGGACAAAACAATTTTATGATAATGAAGGAAATATGAAAAATAGAAATCAAGACAGAAAAATCATCCAAGTCTCAACTCTCTGTGCTCCTGCCTGAACTGAACTCTTAAGGTTTACCAAAAGAATTTATAACAACCCTGCATATCTGAAGTGACCTTCTTCCCCCAATCAGCATTAGCCAGAGAGACAAGCACTCATTGTCAGGGCCTACAGTGATGAACGACCCGACTGCACACTTAGAAAACATACATTGTAACCCCCCACCAGACAGACCCTCATTGTCAATAAGCGTCGAAATGTTGTCAATTGAAGTGATAGTTGCCCCTCTAATCTATGCGTGGGTAGGTTTTCACATAGGTGTGTGTATGTGTGTGTGCGTATATGTGAACATAGGTGTGTGCCTGTATGTGCGTATGTATGTGTGTGTGTGTGTGTGTGTGTGTGTGCATCTGTGTGAAGGAGTATGGGTGTGTAGAGCCTGACTCTGATAGCTTCCCTCAAGCCAGACAACCTTGACCATCACGCAGTTAAGCTCTAGGCACAAAGGAACATCTCCACACTGGCATATATTTCTGATTCTTTTAAAATACCATTAAATAACCTGTAGTTGGAAAGGCAAGATATATAGTTTGGTGGTCAAGGTCCCCACATCACTTACACTTTTTCATTATAACTTATTTATTAAAAGATATTCAAAATTATTTACTGAATTTCAGAGTATTTTAACATATGTTGATTTTAGCACAGTGTCACGACCAGCCAGGGAGGAGACAAGAGCGGATAGATTATTGAGGCTTTAATAAAAGAGGCAAATCCAAAAGAGTAGACAAAAACGGTCCAGAATCTTAATGTTAAACAAATATACAAAATACAAAACATACCAGAGAGGAAAGAGAGTCCAGGGTGGAAGCACAGCAGACCAATATAGGAGACAAGGCAAAAATCACAAACGGAGAAATGGGCAAAAGGGGTCATACACGGAGGAGAAACACGGATAGCAAAAAGGAACGCTTTGTAATGAAGGGAATGAACCACAAACAATACTCAGCAAAGAACATTGGAAACAAGGAAGTAGATATACTAGAGGAAACAGGTGAAGGTGATCTTAAATTCAGGTGACTGAGATCTGATGAGAGTCATTTGACCAGTGGAATGTGTGATTATTGTGTGATTATGTGTACATTAGGAGCTGGAGTTCATGGGTAGGAGTTCACCGTCACAGACAGGTGCAGGCAGGGAGGGGAGCATCAGAACTGACAGGCATGACACACAGATAATGTGGTTTAAGGCGTATCACTTCGCTTTTGTGCCTAAGAACACCTCTTTCCCATGACAGAATTACAGGCTTTCAAGGCTTATTCATTCATTTAATATATATATCCATATAGCAAAACAAAGGCCTCGTGTGAACCTTAACTGTATATACATTCATGGTGGTTAGGATGCAGATTTACAGTTCTCGTAGGAAGTGATACGTCCACCCTTTCACAGGGTTTCTCTCGGGTCACTCCAAAGGACAGCAGACCAAAATGGTTTCTCCTGTCAAATTTACCAAATTTATATTGACAAACTGGCCTATAATCACTGCTGCTTTTTCCAGTGCAGCCGTAACTTTCAACATAAGGAAAAGCGTGGATTTACAGCGTATCAACACGGCAGATTTAGCCAGCCAGGGACGGGAAGTCAGGGTGAGCTAATGAGCCTTAAATACATCTGAGGTACCTCCCTATAACGAGGCTGGAATTCCAGTGGCTCCACTATGTTTGGGTCTTGACTACTGTGTTCAAGTCTAAAGCCAAAGCCTATCACTGTCTGGAACATTTAAACATAGAGAAAAATCCCTGGGTGATGTGCCAAAACATAATTACAGCAGGATTAAAGGGTGACGGTAAACATAAGCAGACAAAGATAAAGGAAGAGAGGGAAACAAGAAAGAGATGGGAAGAGTGACAGTCACTAAAGCATTTATTACAGGCAGTTTTGCTGCTCCCTGGCAGCAACAGCAGTAGTTTAAGCTCATGTGTGATCAGGCTAGATGATGATCCAGTACAAGCTTACACTACCACGCTGATTTTCATCACTAGAAGCCAGGATTGTAAAACTGAAAAGGGGGAATCCTCCGTCCAGTCCAATGACTCCAAAGCCCATGACAGATGGCCTGCAGATGCAACTGTTCTGGATCTTCATCCAGTTAAGCTTGTTAATGTTGTAGGTAATCCTGGATTATGCTTGCATCAATTACAGATAAACATGGCTGTATTAGCGACTGGATTATTATTGTGATCTGGGGTTCACTGAGGTCAACAGGGTAAAAGGGAAACTTGGAGGCTCTCAATGTTTAGAAATAGAGAAAACATAAACCAGACAGCCGTCTTCCCTCTGCAGTAAAAACTCACTTCTGCTGCTTCTTCATCTTAACAGCCTCACTTACATTCACAGGCATTGTACCGACAGTAAAATCAGCACACTGCTTTTACACAGCATTAAAAGATCTGTCCCTAAGGGAGAATTGCAGAGCCTGGAGGCTTGCCTTGGACGGCACATCCACTTAAAGGAATAATCTGGCAGAAAATCAAATTTACACAATTTCCAACTTATCCCAAATGTAGTCCATCAGCAACTGTCTGAGGTTTGCTTCTTCAGCTACGAGGCTAGTGCAGCTAACAAATAATGAAAGCCTCTGCCTCACAAACCAGTAAATTTCATGCCTAAATTATCAGATGCTTGCATCAAACCGTGACGAAGATGTTGAGTGATCTCACTGTTCGACGTACTGTTATCCAAAAGCATGGACAAATCAAACAACAGGGACAAAACTACGGTCAAACTTTAGGTTTCAAGGTGGCTGCTACTACTTTTAGCTATGCTACATATGTTTGTCCATTTTTGTAGGTGAGTGTGTTATATATAAACTTGGGATACCTTAGATCATGAATTACATTTGGGGTAAACTGTGAGATGGTGACTCAAGTCAACGACTTGCATTCAAGGTGCACACAAGTCACATGCCTTTCCTTTGACTTGGCTTGCCTTCAGTTGGATCCCTAACCGATGACACCGCACTAAAGGTAGAGCTGGGCGATATGGACAAAAATGTTATCACGATAAACAAAATTCAAATCGCTCGATATCAATACACATCACAATAAATATCAAATCAAGTTTGAAGGCTGATTTTTGCTCCTGGGTGATCAATTACTGTTTTAAACTATACTTTAAACTCAGAACATGACACCAAACAGTGGAACATTTCAAAGATCTATCATGGGAGAGTGGGAGAAAGTGTCTGGTGAGCTGTATTTATGAGCTGGAAAAGCATGGCCTCAGTTTTTGTAATAGTCATAATTGAAGAAAGAAAACTGATTATTTTTAGCTGCCTGGTGACAAGCGCTTGGCTATCCCATGTCATGATTGACCCCTCCCAGTTATCCATGTGCTTGTGTTTGTGCTTTTGTTTACGTATCAATGTGATTTCATTTATCTTCTCAGTCCAGCGCCCTCATTTTCAGACTCCGACCCTGATTGTTACCGCCTGTGTTTTCCACCTGTGTGCTGTTATCCCTTGTTATCCCTGTTGTATTTAAGCCCTGTGTTTTTCCTAGTTGTTTGCTGACCTTTGTATTGTTTGTGTGATTTGTAGTGTGTGGATTGTTCGGTGCTTGTTTATCCCTGTGTTCATTTTTTGATGTCTTTTCCACGTTCAATCAGTGTTGGCTCTATGACCCTGGACTGTGCTGCCCCCGAGTTTCGATTTGCCCTTAATAAATCTCGCTTGTCTTCGCACATGCGTCGGCCTCCTCATCGCTCCTCAACATTACATCCCATTACAAATGCTAAACAAGTGGCCCTAAACTAAACTGTTTAGTTTCTCATCAACGTCAGCTTAGTACAAACATCAAACATTAGCTGGCTTGGTAGGCCAGTGAATGTTACGGGACGGCGGGGAGCCAGACCCAAGTGCTGAACTGAAACCCCGCAAAAACAAAGGGGCAACAGGATACGCAGTCGCCGCCGCTTTTAATGAGGCACCCGGACCGAGCTTTGAACCACTGCTGTTATGGTCGCCGGGCCGCAGGAATGAAGGCACTTCAACCAGAAAACACAAAGACACTGCTGTCATTATGATGGTTGCCAGATTTTCCTTCACGTGTTTGCTCCTTCAGCAAACACCTTTGGTATGGCTTGGATTTTTATTTATTTTTTTGTGAGTAATTTGGGGCAATTATGAGAAACTTCTTTTCTCGGCCCTCTTTTATTTTTCTTCTTGGTTTTCGGGGCAGTTTCTTTTCTTTTCACCTTCTATAAAGGTGTGACAAATATCGGCGTTTGCCAGCACCTTATTTAAGGAAGCTTCCTCGTGTGTCAAGTTAGTCTAATTGATCCACGGCACCTTGCCGCCATCGCCTTCTTCCGGCAGCTGGTGGCGCGGGCTGGGCGCCTTGCTGCCAACGCCCTCTGCTGGCAGCAGGCGGTGCATGCTGAACCCTTACAGTGATGGATCATACCGCCTAACTGCCATCAGTCCTACAACATCCATGTCAGAGCATATCACAGTATTCAGCTCGCAGACGTCTGGATTTCTCTATAATAATTTGAGGGGTGAACCGCAATATGCCAGCACCAGACAAACACTGTCCTCCTTTTAGGTATGTTGAAACTGAAAGTGGTGCTTTTGTGTCTCGTTTGATCTACAGTATTATCAATTTGCTGTGTTGTGCAAGTGATGGAGCTCTGCTTCAAGTTAGCCAGCTGCTGAAAACAGCTAGCCTGTAAAGAACGCGCTGTCCCGCTTTCCTATGCCTCACAGCTTCCTCAGTATACTTTCATTTAAATCAGGGCTGTAACATGAACCCACTTCTTTCTATGACTTTCACTGCTTGGAAATGCACTAATACTAAAATATGACTTTTGAGCGCTGAAAGAGCGCTTTAGTTGTGAGGAGCAGACGTGATTTAACGCTGCTAAAGCTTGTTAGGATGTACAGAAAGAGGTGAGTTTGCTGTAGGTCAATATAGTCTAAGGTCAATATAGTCACTTATCTCATCAGCCACACTTGGTCACAGGAGAACAGATCGTCGATCGCTCCACTCCACTCCCTCCCTAATCATGTCAAAAAACTCGGAAGTGCACCCTCTCCTGGCGAGAGCATAGTAGTGTCGCTTCCCTTGCAGTCAAAAATGCCGCCAGGGCTTTCGCTGAACGTGGAAGTGTGAGAATGGTGTATTATATCGAAAATTTATCAAACGTCTCTTATTGTTCTATCGAGGAAAGTTACATTGTGATAATAATCGTTATCATTTTATCGCCCATCCCTGGCATCAGGTTTAATATATCTTCAACTAGCAAGCCTGTAATTAGAGATAAACCTTCATTCTGATGCACAGAATGAGGCACTGCATGCAGTACATGCAGTGTTTACAGTAAAGAGGCAAAATAACTTGCATGTAGTCAGCATGTATGCTAGCTAGCGCAATAGCTAATTTCACTGAATTTCTCAACTAGCTTAACTTGTATTAAGTTATACTGATCACATTCCTTTAAAACTTAATACAGCTTTAGCTTAGCTATTAGACTAGCTAGCATACTTGCTATACAAGCTACAGACTAAACAGCCATTTCAAGCTGTTTGGCCTTTTCCTTAAAACTTTAAATACACATTTACTGTGTTTAATGCTTCAGGCTTGAGCTTCAAACTAAAGTTTTTTTTGTTTTTGTTTTTTTTTTATAATGAAAAGCTTGTTATTTGAAGCTGTGTCCACAGGTATAGGTTGTATTTACATGTATTTACTTTTGTACAAAGCCATGCTAGCAGCTAAGAGCAAGACTAGATTTGAATTCTTTACTAAAGACTTGTGACTCGACTTGAACTCGCACTCCAGAGAGTCTAGACTTGACTCAGACCTGTGAAATAATACATTTCATTTTGCACCAAACTCCTCCTTTATCTTCATAAGAACCAGCCTCCATCCTTTGGCCAACAATGATTAGTCATTAAGAGCAATACAGACAGATATGAGGGGTTGGAGAAGATGACTCAACACCACGCAAGGGTTGTTTAAGCTATCATGGAAACAGCAGGCTTGCATCGCAGGAAGTAAAGCTGGTTGGTCTGGAGGAGGAGATTACTCTATTGTCCAGACATCCCACCCCAACTGTTTTCCTGGACAACTCCAGGGTCCGACATGAGAGCTAGGCAGAAAGCCTGCATTCTTGGCCCAAGCCCTCACCCTCCAGTAAACTATCAGCTGGATTCTTTGGCAGCTGGAAGGCCCTCACTTCATTCGGAGTCTGTCAAATTCATACGCCCCCAGATGAGGCTGGAGATATTTTAATAGTGGAATCATATAAATCTGCGCCGCATGTTATGAAGACTGCAGAGTGTTTGGGAAAAGACTTCACACATGACTGATGTGCACAGGAAATGGTTCAGTTGTTTTGGTTAACATCTGCTTTTTACACCCACAATGTGCTCTTTGACCTAAGAAGGAAAGAAGCCACTTACTTTGGTGTTTATGTTGCCATGAATGATCACGGGAAGACTGTCGTAGACGGTGTTTCTGACTCGAACTCGATCTGTGCTGAACTTCATCAAGACTTCATCTGCAAGTAAACAAAACAGTGGACTTACAATCTAGTTCTATTCTTTACAGTCCAGCCCTCCAAGAAGTGGCCAAAGAACCCATGAAAATAGTCTTTCTCAGCAATTACTTTGAAAGGTGATCTGACAATGTTACGACTGCATGCACCACACTAGCCACGTTTACATGCAGCCTGATAATCCGTTAATAATCTGACTAATAGCCCAATCGGAATAGACTACGTCCATGTAAACACCTCAATCGGAATAGTCTAGTCCGACTGAGGCCATTCAGAATACAGTGTCTATCCGATTGAACGAGGTGGGTAAACCTCTAAATAATCCGTTAGATATTAGAATAATATCCGTGTAAACGCCTGAATCCCATTACACTCCAATCGGACCGTCTAAGGACGCTCTGCGCATGCGCGGCGCGTCACAGCGAAAGGTTTATAGCGTTCAGCATGGCGGAGCTGAAACTGGTATACGGAGGAGACGAGGTTCATACTCTGAGCTTTAAAAGACGGCGGTGGGACGGACGGCCAGCTTATGTGTCTCAGAGCACGACGTCTTCCTTTATAAGTGCATGTGAAGGACGTTTTTCTGACTCTGACATCAGTTTAAAGCAGTTAAAAACACAAACGCGCCAACTGGAAACTCATCTGATGCTGACTGGACCTCACGTGATGTTCGCTGCCATGGTAACGTTTACTCTCAGCGCTGCTCCACGCATGCGCGTCATTCTGCATCGGATTCCTTGTAGTCGGCATGTAAACGAAGATTTTCATCAGACAGTTGAACAGAGTGAGAATAAACCCCTTAGTCTGAGTCTGTAATCCGACTGTTTTCAATCGGATTGGCAAAAGTCTTTGCATGTAAACACAGCCACTGTTCTAGTCAGTTAAAACCTAAAAACAATAACTTGAAAATAACTTTTTAAGGCAGGGGCACTGTAGTACTGTACATCACGACACACTCCACTCTATTTACAAACAATTTAGATCATTTTAGGCATTTTCTTGAATTCACTCACCCACTGCTCCATTTAGATTCTGGAATATCTGGCACTTGTGGTCCAGAGTCATATTAAGGCTCTCCTAAAACACACAAACACATGGACAAAAGATGAAGCCAAGGCTTGAACAGCGGGACCACATGACCCTTGTCCTCAGGCGACCGGCAGAGCAGTGTATTTTTAACCTGTTTGTTTGTTTTCTGAGGGTGTGATGTGTTTTCGTGCATTTATAACAACATGTGGTTGATTTACAAGCATGGCTTACAGTGCCGGCTCTCAGAGTAGCTGTGGACTTGCAGAGTCCACTACTGTCTCTACAGAGTCACTACTCACCCTCTGCAGGGGGTCCAAGTAGATCTTGGTGTAGAAGAGCTGGTCGTCATCGTTGTCATGCAGGTTCCACTGCTTCACCAGCTTGTTTATGTATGGGGCGTAGCCGATAAAGCCTGCAAACAACATCACAGCCTCTTTATGGTGTGTACTCTATAAAGGAAAGTTTAGGATTTTAAAGAGCTGGAGTTATGGAGTGGCCAGACTCAGCGGTTCCTATACATCAATTATGGCAGTGGTGGAAATGCCTCAGTCTCAGGGTAAACCCTGGCGCTGGCCCAAAAGGTTCGCCCCAAAGCGTGATTTCTCAGACAGTGCTGAGAAAATGAGCAACAAGTGCTGGAAGGCACCGCAAAGTACACACTTTAATAAAGGACCCTTGAAGAACTATGTTTTGAAGTAAGGTGGAGCTGGAATTGAAGGTCCTTAGACTCGTTCAGCTCCCAACTGCATTTCTTTTACTTACAGACTTCCCCTCCGCTCTCCAGAATTAATGCATCATACAAATATAACATGGGTGCCCAGTTACTGAGGTATGGTCAATTTAAAAAACAGAATACAGGCAGAATACTGGCTGAGAAGTTTGCACTACACAACCACCAGCCCACTCTATCTGGTATCGGGTAAGATGAGCTAACATTAGTTAATGGTAGCTCACAGACTGCACTTTCAAGAAATAGTGGTTTACGGAAATCAGTTGAAACTGGCATGCATATATGCATAGACTGCATGAAATGCCTCAAATCCAGCTTTTGACCATTATATTTTGAATGAATATCACATAAAAGTACATAGTGTGTCTGTGAATGTCTATTAACTCTGAGGCTCATCACCACTAGGTTATGAAGAAAACTCAGAACGAGTCTCGAGACATGGCACTGCCTGAAGTCTACAGTGAATCCCTCTGTAAAGTCAGCGGGGGTTAAAGGGTATAAGTATCATGAAAAGTGTTCTTTTCACATGAATTATAATTAGTGTTGAGACTTATTGATTACATTGCTGTTATTGCTAATTATCAATAAGTAAATTTTTTTTTTCTTCATTTTTTATGCACAAGCATTCTGTCCTGTGATGTCATCCCTAACACCCACACAGGGAAAACGACACCACAAACAGCATTTTTCATGGTTAATTCTAGTTGAATATTTAGTTGTGAAATCTCTTCAGACCAATATGATTTTTACAGATTTCACCTTCTGAAACCTTCATATCAAGTCCAATCATCTGTTATTCAACACTGAAAACAAGGAACAAAGGTACAGAGGAAGAACTGGATTCATCAAGTAGTAATCAGTGGTGTTTTTTAGCCAGTGTGACTCAAAAAATGCAGACATTGGGTATCAGCCCACAGTGAAAATACTGTTAGGCTTTATGTAACGTTGTGGAGCGATGAGGAGGCGGATGCATGTGCGAAGACAAGTGAGATTTATTATGGACAAATCCATACTCAGGGTCAAGACGGTCCAGGGTCAGGTAGCCAACACGGAGAGATTGGGGTAGAGACATGATAAACAACACAGAATAAACAAACAATCCAAGACAAAGACCAGACACCTCAAACAAAGACCAGGACAAACCTGGAGCTTAAATACAACAAGGATAACGAGGGACAGGTGGACAACTGGTGGCAACAATCAGGGGCAAGGTCTGGAAACAAGAAGGCAGGACCAGGAAGAAACAAAACAAACGCATGTGGACAGGACTGGGAGGGGCCAATCGTGACACTTCGTAACTGCCTCTGGCACAAATGGACAGTGTCCTGTACCAAATATATAACTGCAAAATACCTGTGGTTTTAAATGTCCATATTCTCACTGGAGAAATCTGAAAATTCCCCTTTATGGGCTATTCTACTGCATTAGTTCTAACTGCAGCCCCACAATGAGAAAACTACAAAAAAACAATGAAATATTCAGATCTTAGACATTTACAATTATTTTGCTATTTTCTATTTAATTCCAATTTATTAATTGAGATAGTAATAAACTATATTATATACTATAATATTTGCAAAATCCTAATGTATAGGTTATTTTCTATTGGAGGGGGTGTCTGTTCCAAACTCTAACCCTTACATTAGATTTTTTTTTCAGAATTAAAAAAAGTTAAGTACTTTTTGACATCTTTTAAAGTGAAGTAGAAAGATTTAGACTGAGATTTACTTATTACATTTTAGACATACCCGTGCATTCTAGACCACAAAGTGAGACTGCATCCCTGTCCCTCATGGCCTCGTGGTGAACTGTTAGATTCCACTGTTTTGAAGAAAATGTGTCCCGTTTGAAAATCAGTGTGGCAAGAATTGTTACTACTGCAACATATCGCTTTGGCAACTGAGTAAACTTTGTGTTTTAATGAAAAATATGATTTTATATGATATGATACATCAGATTTTGTACAACAGTTCAAAGCTGTGTTTGCTAGTCATGTACTAGCCAGCATTTTTGAATTCTACTCAAAAGTAGCGAAAGTTGTCACTAATAAAACAGTCAAAGCCAAAACATTTGGTAAAGTTTTGGTAGTGTTATGATTGTCTTGGGAGTGACAAAAAGTTATTTGTTATAATTGTTATGATAAAATGGACACAATAAGGTATAGGATCCCTCAAGAGAAAGAGATTTTAGTCTAAAGTTCAAGTCTGTTAAAAGTCTGAAATGAAAGCTTTAGCCTAAGTTCTGTCAGGGAGACTCAAATTCTATGTCACTCAAAACTCTGACCAATCACAAGCTTCCACCTGTCTTTAAATTGACTCGACTTATACACCTGTCTTGCTGCTTTCAGATGCTGACGTTTCATCATCCCCCCCCCCCCTCCCTGCTGCCACCAGTTGGTCCTTGCCCGGTTGCCAAGAGGGTAGGCTCCACCCCCTGCCGCCCCTATACGGCAGGATCTGCGAAGCTCGACATTTAAAAACTTTAAAAATTGATATCTATCAATTGATAAATATTAAGATTGAACTATTTTCCTTCCTTCCCGTTCATCTCTGGGAGTATTTCTGGTAGAACTGTGTTTTCAATTCTGAGCAAATTCTATGTGCACAAGAAGCCATGGATATCGAACACTAGCCTTGGTATTAGATGGTAGAGAACTGAAAAGAAAGTCAAGTAGTACTCATTCCTACTCTGCACTCTCCATAGCGACCCATGTGATTTTTTCCGTTCTCCGCGTCTTCCTGAAGAACACCGACCACAACTGAAAATTGCAGGGTTTGGCTATGTTGTTGGTCACTGTGCAGTTTAGGATCCATCATTACGATGGCCTCAATCTCCATCCACATAGTCTGTAGGATGAGTGTTATGCATGAGAAGCAGAGTGAAAAGAGAAAGAGAGATCGAAAAAAATGATTCTGGACCCTCACTTAAACCATCTACAGGACTCAATGTCCATCTAAATGGGCCGTTGAACTTCAGAAATAGACTTTTGGAAGTATTAGTAGGCATTACTGATGTTTAGGTAAGCCACTGAATAAACAGAGCCATAATTCTGACAGGCATGCCCTTTAATCTGTATAAACACACATATTCGACAATATTCATATTTCTTTCTGGAACCGTTGAAGAGCCATGTATATTCCGAGAGGTTATAAATGGGGATACATTGAGGCTTTTCCTTGTCATATTCTCTGTCATCCTTACATCCACGTTAACCCTTAAATCCTTCGCTGTTTCATTTACATTTGGCTGACGCTCTTATCCAGAGTGACTTACAATCATTTTTACAGAGGTAGGCGAAGGTGGTGTTAGGAGTCTTGCCCAAGGACTCTTATTGGTATAGTGTAGGGTGTTTACCCAGGTGGGGATTGAACTCTACTCTACAGCATAGAAGGTAGAGGTGTTACCCACTACACTAACCAACCATTTCACCTCTGGTTGACACTTATATCTAGCATAAACTGACCTATATGCTGACCGGACCGTCTGAAATGGTCAAAATATTTCATGTCTGCTGGTTTTCAGTAAATGAACATAGCCCAATATTAAACAGGCATACTAACAGTTTTACCAGTGGTTTGTAGAGACACACAGCAGTTCTGGTTTCACAAGCTCTCGTGTTTCATCCTCCAAGAGGATCAGAGACTCTGATGTAAATAATCACAGCAAGCATAACCAGTTTCTAGTTGTAGAGCCCACCTGGTTTGACTCAGGGAAAAATCTAGGATCTCACAAATACAGCCCCTGTCCAAACATGTTTTGTTGATTTTCTGAATGAAAATAAGTGAACACATCTTCTACAGAGAACACATTATAAATCGGATTTTTCTGTACATTTTACACCACGATTTCTGTTTAGTTGCTGAATTTAACATATTGGGAAAAAAAGGCTAAAATATAAAATATGCCATAATTTTTGCACAGGCCATTTTCTACTTATGATCTACTTGTGTTTTTTTCCCCCCTAAAATGTTACATTCAGCAAATAAACTTTTTTAACTTATTTTCACTTAAAAAAATCAATCAAATGTACCATATACTGTATATGTATTCACAAATTCTGTGTATTTAAAGCAGAATTCCCAAAATAGTAAACAAACTATGCACACTATACACACTATACACACTATACATGAGAATGTGGTTTTGATTATCAACCAGTTCAGCAGATTGACATCAAACTAACAAGTTAATCCAGTCCAAAGTTAAGGCCTTTACACACCAAGCGTAATTCATTTATTGGTTTCAATCAGAGATCAATAAATGAACTCAATTCACTGTATAGATTTGATGACATCAAATGTGATTTTGTTTCAGATGGTGATGGTGGAAGCAACATCATTTCATTCACCATCTTTTCAGGTTTCGCACAATTGAACACACGTGGCATAAACTCACTCAGCCAATCACTATTGTCTCTGCTGACAGGTGACAGATCAGCCGTGTCCCATCAACTACATATTTTTGACACATTTGTGACACACAAAATAAAAAAAAGGTTGTCCTAAAAGCTTCAAACTAATGTGCAGTATTTAACCTGATAGCTTGATGCTAACTGGGGAATGCAACTGAGGCACTAGCAGATATAAGCATCATCGTAGCCGTGGAACAGCAAATGGGCACTTTCAGAACAAATAAACTATAATCTGGTATTAAAAATACAGAAGTGTGTTCTCGAGAGGATGTGTTGACTTATTTTCCCTTGGAAAAATCAATGAAACATCGTTTGACCAGGGGCCACCCAAACTTTAATGCAGCTGTGCAGTGTTAAGCCTGTCAGCTTGATCCTGACTTTGCATGGGAAAAGCCATTGGGGCACCAGCAGAAGTAAAGCATTATCACAGCCCTGGAAAACTGTCAGAACAAAATTACACATCTCCCTTTTTGTTGTTTTCATTTTCTGACATAGTTTGAAAATGTCAGCTGTCACACACGTTGTGTCAACATTGCATGATGAATAATCATAATAAATTCTCCTGTAAAGTTACTTTTTTGGAGATATGAGGTTTTGCTCCAATAGAAAAAAACATACATATTTGATGATATTTTCATATTTTGTTTGCCATTTAAATAATTAGACAAAAAAGGGGTGAAGGTCAGGTTAAAGGCTTGCTAGCAAGAAGAGCCCTTGAACAGTGGGGTGTGGCTTTCTGAAAAAAACAAACAAACCGCTGGAGTAAAGAAAAGTAAGTAGTAAGTAAGTAAGTATGTAAGTGCAGTCAAACCGACTGTGAGAGTTATTCTATAGTGGTCTTTGTATTACAGAAAGAAACAATAAAACCTAAAGGCCTTTGCACACATGAGGAAATAATTCAAGCACCGCAGCAGTGGCATAATTAAACTGGCTTTCGTTCTATCCAAAACATTATTTTAGATGTGGTGACATTAATTTTTCTTTAGTCCTCGGCAATAAAGTGAAGACCGCTACACAGAAAGCTGCCGCAGGAGCCTCAAGCACAGATGGAAGAGCATCATCACATGTGGGTTCAATCAATTTTTCCCTCTCATAACAGGATGACCTTTTTCCTTAACGGTGTAACACCTGTACGCTGTAATGGTTAAGTCAAAAATAGAGCTGACAATCCCCCCCCCCATACACACACACACACACACACACACACACACACACACACGGCCTCCAGTTTTCACTCCTAGCCTGAGAAACCTGTGGATCAATTATGCTTTATGTGGCCTTAATGACTACAGTCCAAAAGCAATACAACTTTTGCCACTGTATTCTGGCAGATCGCTGCAGGAAAATGATCAACCCTCAATTCCAACAGTGTCCAGCATATCAAGCAGAAAGCCCTAAACAAATAAAGGCCCTCGCTTTAATTCCACGGATTTGTCCAGGCCGGACAGGAGGTGGGCCCACAAAACGGCTGCATAAGACTCACTGACCGCCGCAGTCTAAGCAGTAATTGCGCTGTTCAAAATAGCAGACAGGATAAACATGGTGATTTCAGAGCAGCTATGACCACAGCCTGATGAGCGCAGAGCGCAGATGGAACTGCTTTTTAGTTTGCCACTAGAAGTCACAGTTATCTCTCGCAATATCAGAGGAATGTTGTCATTTTATACCAGTTTCCTGCTTTTAGCTCATTAAAACAAGTGAAATTCTGTTGAAGCGCAGATTCTAAGCATTCAATCCACTCCAAATTTGGGTTTGTAAGTAGAAAATTTGATATTTTATTATGACAAGAATTCGATGAGAAGTCACTTCATTCTATTACATTTAGTTATGGTCTTCTGCAAAAGTTCAGGCCCACCTGGTTAATTTCCTAAGAGAAGGTAAGTTCCACATCCTCTACAGAGAACACACTTCTGCACATTTTAATGAACAGACACTGTTTATTTGCTGTGTTTAACATATTGAAAGAAAACACATAAAAAGTTATGGCACATTTTATATTTTATGTCTTCAAATATGTTAACTAAATAAACAGAAATTAAACTAAACTTTATAGGAAAACATTTAATTTTGTTCTCTAAAGATGACGTGTTAATGTTTTTTTCACTAGAAAACCAGCAAAGCATGTCATTTGAGGGGTATTTTAAGTCCTGCATTTCTAATGTGGCACTGCTACTTTTTTCATCTTTTCAAAAATGATGGCTACAGATGATGTTGGTTCTCTGCTTCAGTTGTTTTGCTGTGTTCTGTGTATCATGCGGGATGTCGTGTTTTCAAGTGGCATCAAATCTGTAGTAGACAATGATGTTTTCACTGTTGATCTGCTGCAACTCGTCTGTGATGACCAGCGCAGTAAAGCAAGGAGAAAAGAACGGTCTCTATTTCTCATTTTCATTAATATTACGTTTATTTAGAAAGTATTAGATTGACAGGTCACCGCAGGCTTATTTAATATTTCTTTTTAGTTGAAATTCTTTGGATTTTCATTTCCTTTAAAGTGTAATCTTTGAACATTTCCTGCATTTTTTTTCTCCAGCTGCTGGAACGTCAGTGTATCCCTGATATACAGAGTTAGGTGTCTGAGGATTAAGCCCAGGATGAATGAGATGAGGAAAGGAAGGAGATAAAAGTGAAAAGTAGAGAGCAAGTTTGGCAAGAAATCCGGCCTGGTTAAAGTAGAGCACAGTTTCTTTCTCTCTCTCATTCTCCTCTCGCTCTCTCTCCATGTTTTTATTTCTCTTTCCTCTGTTTCTCTGCTTCTCTTATCTCATCTTGCCTCTCTCTTCCTTTGCCACTCTCTCCTCTTGTTGCCTGTGGCCCAATCCCATTTCACCCCTTGCCCCTACCACTCAGCCCTTAGCCCTCTGTTTTGCGAGTTCATGTCTAGGGGTAGGGTGTCCCAATTTTTGTTGGGATAGTGGGGAAGGGCGGCCAACGAGACCCACAAATAAGTGTATTTTCTCAGTTAAAAAATTATAATAACCACTGTAAAAAAAGAAGAAATGGGATTGGGCCTTTCTCTCCTCGTTCTCTCATCGCCCCTCTCTTTCTTTCATGTTCTCTCTTTGCCTCACTCTCTCACTTTTTCATTCTCTTCTCTCATTGCCTGTTTTTCTCTCTCTCTCCAGCTCTCTGGGCCTCTCCCTCTCTTCATCTGGCTTTGCCTCTCTCTCTTTATTTCTCTTCATCTCTCTTTCTCTTCATTACTCTTTGCCTCTCTCTCTTTCTATCCCTCTCAAACACATACTCACTCTCTCAGATGAATACGCTATTCACTCAGTGCCCTAATATGAATGGAGCAGTATGCCTGGTGTCTCTCAGGAAATACCACAGGGTGACCGGCAACTGGCCGGCAGTTTACAGAGAAAACATTTTCTTTCTCTTATTGTATTCAAGAATGCAGATAATAGAACTCAAAACAGTGTTTTGGTGCGTTCAATATAATCACCTCACCTATATTTCTCTGCCCAACCCTGCAGATCCACACAGCTTACTGGGCACGTGAAGCTAAAATAGCTGCTGGCCATGACCCTGTGGGCTGAGAGGCATTCCCCTGATATATTAAAACACGACCTCCCACATTGCGGTGTGTATGAGCGAATGTAAGAATGAAGGTTTGGCTTTGCAAAAGAAAACATGCGCACTATAAATCACTGCTTCTGTTGTGGCCAGAGCTGACGGATCAAGCCACAGCTCATCACGACGAACATGGTGATGGGTCATTACAAGTAGCATCCCCAAGGAGAGAATCTATCCCCAAAACAAAGTGCTTTATTCCTCTCATATGACGGAAGAATCCATGAACATTACCACAGGCCAGAAAACTAATAAATCCAATCCCTCTGTTTCCAAGTGGACCCATCACCCACCTCCAGAGTTGAGGAAGCGCTTCCCGCTGCGGACGTAGGGGTACTTCTCTGACAGCCGTGAATCTGGCCAAATCACACCCTCTGCGGCAAACAACACCTTATGATTGGCCTGTTGGAACTTCCTCAGGAGCTCCTCCGGTGCTCCCGCAAAGATAAGATCATAACTGATGATGAAAGAAAAGGGGGGGGGGTTAAAGAGAAAGGAAGAGGGATGACACATATTAGAAAACATTAGCAAAACTGTGCCCGTCGGCAATCAGCAATGCCAACGTACACCGATTTGTCAATGTACACACGGTTTATTAGAAACTCCAAGTACTTACACTTATTGTTCATTTTATCAGAAACACCTACCATAGAAGTGCATTCTGTAGGGTTACAACTGAAGAGTTTCATTCCAAATGCTATATGTCCATAAGTACATCATAGCTGGTGCCTAAGAAAATACATATTTATTTCTCCAATAAAGCTAATAAATGTAGTACTAATCAGAATATAGTATGTCTTGTATGGAACGAACAACGTCAGTTATTGACTATAACCCATAATCTGTTGCTTCAGTGTTTCAGTCACTCTCTAAACTGTCAATCAATTTAAGGGGACCACCATAGGATCATTGCTGACCAGATAAGGACCCAGACAGGAACAAACACCAATTAAGGCTGGTTGATGGCTGCCTTCTGTCAGCTCACTACTATCGCTTATCTGCTGTGAAAAGTTGTCCACTCTATTACTTGTCGGTCCACCTTGCAGATGTAAAGTCAGAGACAGTAGCTCATCAGTGACAGTAGCTCAACTGCTGCACAGTTTGTGTTGGTCATCCTCTAGTCCCTTATCAGTGGTCACAGCCTGCTGTTGGCTGGATATTTTTGGTTCTCAGTCCAGCAGTGACACGGAGGTGTTTAAAAACTAAAGTTTGTGCAATACAGTTGCAGTGTTTGAACAAGATTTCCAATCAAAATACTCAAAAATAAATATGATTAGTGACAAGAGGCTGTGCCAAACATCGGTGAATTTATTAAACCACATAGCAGAAAAGCAAATACCAACATGACAAAATGAATGTATTTAATTTATATGTCATGTTCGATTTCGATTAATCAATGCAAAAAGTCCAGTTTATACAAGAGATGTTCTCCCACTTATACACAAAATTCAGTAATCAAAAAAATCTTATATTGAAAAAAAGGTACAAAAACAGTTTTCATAGTGGATCTTGAGAAGCATCTGCCTGATTGCTGGGAAAACTGGCACATGATGCTGCTTTGGAAATATGAGATGACCCAGAGTACATTTTACTTGAACCTGTTTAACTGTATAAAATATACACACAATTTTACCCTGCATTAGTTTTAGTTACTGCCTCACTGTCCAGGGTGTATCCTGCCTTTCGCCCGAAGACTGCTGGGATAGGCTCCAGTACCCCCCCGCGACCCTGACGGAGAAGCAGCTTAGAAAATGGATGGATGGATGGATGGTTTTAGTTAGTAGTTTTACAGTATGTAATCTGTTTTGACCACCTGTTTTGTGTGGTCCAGTAAACACGGCTCTTGATTTCATTTCATTGTATACAAGCATATGGCTGGGATGACCACTGTATAGGCTGTGTCCATCTTGCTATACGGCATTGTTGATGCTTTGTGATGATCTGAGCTGCAAGTGTAATTTTTCCTTGAAGGAATAATCGACCGACCGCATTCCCAGTGGACATCACCTGCTAACACTGGTGTACACAGTGGAGCAGAACTGGTGGCAGATCACATAAATGTGCCCGTCAGGGTTGAGACACTTTTCAAAAGTGTTAAAGGCTCACATTACAGGCACTATTAATATCCCCGGTGAGATGTTTCACCATAAATGTCCAAAGTGGAAGAGAACTACAGTTGGGAAGCAAAACTTCCACACATCTGGCCTGCACCTGTCCACACAAATGCACATCTGTCCCTGCGTCATACCTCACCGTTCAGCCCAAGAAAACATGACAGCAGCTCCAGAGGTCAGGGATGATCAACTGAGCTCTCAGTCTCTCAGAAAATCAGACTTTAGATGTTACTGCAAACCACCCAGCGCTGCACTACCTACTAGACACCCATGCATCTCAACATCACTTCAGAGGAGCAGACGAAGGAGAAGTAAATGCTGCGTGCTATAATCATTCTGAATAATTTGATTCTGCACCAGCCTAGTGAGTAATGCTTGGGTATAAACTTTCCTCTGAACTCTAAGCCCTTAAATAGGCCTGGAATCTTTGATTCCAGGTCTGTGCATTCATAATTAGCAGTCTCAAAACTTCAGAGAGTTCTATAATGAGAACTTTCCATGTATGAAGGAAAGGTGTTTTAATACATCAACTTTAGGTAAACAAAAACAATGCAAGCTGCAGGGAATGAAACAAAGTCTGAAAGCACTGGGTCTTTTTTGCTCTGTGATCATAGTAATCAACATGGGTTTTTATTACACAGGGCCAGACCTGCACGGCAAGGCACGGCATCCCTATGTGCTCGTTATAAACGGACATGCCATAATTTCATTTGAGTAATGGCTATAAATGAACACCCACTTATTCTTAATGATTAAGTTAACCAAAACAAAAACACCAATATTTGGAAGAAGGTGCTATTTCAGTAGAGGTAAGTATAACTGCTGTGGATCTTTTTTAAATGTGTTGCTTGGTCCAGTGTTATTTTGAGGAATGTCAGCAAATGTATCAGGGTTTCTCTTGCCACGCCAGTCCAAAAAGAATATAGGCCTTTGTGCTGTTGTGTAAGATGATTCAGTGGTCTTTACACCCGTTTTCTATAGTTAATTTTAAAAAATACATTCCACATTCCCACCAAATATATGCAGGTCTTGGCCAAGCACAATGTAGCAACATATTAGGCCTAATCATAAAGTAACAGATCAAATGTTAGCCAAGTTTGTTCATGGGACATCTGGCTCACAAATGACCCTTCTATGACCCAAAAGGCTTAATGAGAGTAAACGAGGGAAGTGGACCAGCCATTCTACTGTACAGTATATCCGTTGTGTGGGAATGCGGGCCTTGGCACAAGAGGCTTCAACATGTGAGCCTGAATAAAATTCTCTGTGGGAGCCTTTTCCTTTTTGGCCAGTAATAGTGTATCCTTAATTTCCCCTTTGGTTTAATACAAAATAGTAATCTTGATGCTAGAAGTGGGCAAAGTTTAAACTGGTCAAATTGTTTTGGCCACTTAAATATGACATTTTCTTTTAATGTCAGAGCACAGCTCCGGTTTATTCGAGTTTAACACATTGAAATAAAATCTAAGATGTGCCACAACTTTTGCATAAGCCACATTCTTTGTGTTCTTTGTAGAGAATTTATTTTCACTTAGAAAACCAACTAAATTAAATTAAGCAGGCATGCCCAAACTTTTGCATATGGCCATAACAGTATGTTGGTTGGAATTCTTCTTATGAAGTTTTTCTTTAGCTTTATGCTGGTATGGCCCAAATAAATGCAGATAACAACATAAAGTGCAAGACACGCCTATGTCCTTACCCTAATGTTGCTGCAGCCTGAAATAAGTTATTTTGGGGTGTTGCTGAAAGCACAGACGACACCATGCAATGAGTAAGTGAATTAAAGGGAAAAAGACCGAAAGAAAAAGCCAGTCTCTTGGGGTTACCTGTTAGCCATTAGCCTTGCATGGACACTAGCCTGCCTGCAATATTAACTTGTAATAGTTACTAAGATTCAGCAGCATCTCTTGCTTGTAGATTAAAACTTTAGTTTAAGAGATACATGTATGAGACAAATGACTTGAGAAATTCTGATGTTTTCGCCGAGCTCAGTAAAACAAGCTTTTATGTGTTGGGGTTAGAAAGCAATATTCTGTCTCAACATTGGTCATTTATTTTATGTTTTAACTATTTTGCCAAATAACAAATGTTAGATTTACTGTAGTTGTTGTACTGTATATGGTTTTTATTAAAAGTGAAAAAAATACATACAGTACATTATAAATAATGTTGAAATAAATAAATTGTAAAAAATGTAATTATACTGTGATACAAAATTTTGGCCATACCACCTGCTACTGCCCCGGAAACCTATTTCTGTTAGACAACTATGCCAAAGAATAAGATAAAGTGAACTTTGACTTAGACTAATGTCTTTGACTAAGACCAACTACCACACATTGGACATGCTGGGTGCCAAGAACCACAACTGTAGTTTTTTAATGAAGATGCATGCTGCACGTGACATTTTCCACTAATACTAATATGACACTGATACATAACTGAACAAAATCTGTCATGACAACTCATGTGACATCTGCCATGACAGTTTATGGTACTATTATGTCAATGTTATTTACCAAATAAAATGCTACCAATGTTTACTTCCATCTATCTATATGAGCAGAGTGTAAAATGAGCTTGACGTTTATCAGCATGTCACTGTACCACATTCTTTATTCTGTATCTGATACGTGATGCTATGTGAAACTGCATAGCGCATCCAGAGAGGATAAGCCTTTGGTATCTCTTCATCATATCTTACCTGTCCACAAAGAGGACCACTAAATTTTCTTGGCCAGCCAGATCCTCCATGGCGTCCTTGAGTAGTCGGACCTTCTGACCTCCACCAATGGTGCGTCCTACATCGCCTCCCTTCCATTCCTCACCCATCCCCAACACCTGGAACAGACGAGAGCATATGATGAGTCTGCAGCAGGACAACTATCTCCAATCAATTCCTTAAATGCTGCCACGTGAGGGGGCCTGTTTAGCATATTCAGGTCCACCATCACAAAATTTGACTGGAAATACTACATTAAAAATTATAAAACAGTGCGTGGTAGGTGTGGTCGCCGTTTTGATGGTGCTGTGGTCAAGGAGTGGTCTGGAGGCTCACCAATCAACGATCTTGGACAACAGGACTCAATTTAACAGTGCTCTGCAGCTTTATTTTAGTTCTAAATGCCAAAGTATTTACACTCGCGAAGAAAGAAAAGAAAAAAAAATAAATAAAAGAAAAACAAAGCTATAACCAGATGACCCCACAGATTCCACAATCAGCATCCGGCAGCTATTTGTCACCTACAGAACTAAAAACAATTCTGTGCCATAGGGTCTGAGGCTGCAAAGCTGCACAGACCTTCCTTAAAACATCCTTCTCCCCCTTCTCTCCATTGTCCCCCTTCCCTTTTAACCTGGTAGCCCCTCCCACCTTAACTCTGGGTCGCACCATTAGCCAGTCTGGGGTGACAATGGAACAAACAATCCACACAAAGATACAATGGCCATTTCTTTCCTATATACACATGCATGTTTTATTGTTGGGCTAGCTGTATTTAACATTACATTTTTCTCCTTTACAGGTACCAACGACCTGGCTCCCACCTCGCCTGGATCCCCCTGGACTTCAGGTAAGTAGAAGTTTAAATTAATGGTATTAAGTGTCTATCACATTAAAAGTCACCACAGTATTTACTGCACTCTTGGTGATATGTTGGTGTAACCTGACATCATCACACAATGGTGGTTTTTCTAGCCTAGTCTAGGCATGATGAACTACTGACCACTTTTTAGAAAACTTTGGAGTATATTTTATATACAAATAGTCAAGCTGATTACACAAATGTACTAGAGGCCCAACCGGTATAAAAATTTTGAGGTCGATGGAGTTTTAAGGAGTTAAAAATACAAGTAATCGATAATATCAACTGGTTTAATTTTACACTTATCTTCAATGTTATGTGTCAATAGCTTACATTAAGTATGACCAATGTCATTATGTAGACAATGATAATCACACAGTGTAATATGGTCATGTTCTCAAACTCAAATAAACAGCATGTGAATGTCTGGTAATTACCACTCAATTAGCTCTCTTCATAGATTTTTTGTGTTATTATTATTAGCACGCTAAAATTTACGTTTGGACACATTTTATTTATCATTTTAACTTTTTTTGTGGTTTTCCACCCAGTTCAGCTAGTATATTGGGCTCATATTGGGTTATCCAGTGGCACAACTATAAGGTTTCATCCTATTCTAGGGAGATCATAAATTCAAGTCCCAGCAAAGTAAACGTACACTAATAATCAGCAGTAATAAAACCATGAGTCATTGATATTGGCTGATATACTGGTAAGGCTCTAGAATTAAATTTCCACTGCTGCAACTTTTATTTTCCAGTTTTTATTTATGATTCTCCCATTCACCACCGACTGATTCAGAGATCTCAACAACATCAAAGGCTCTAAGAATTAAGACTAAGATGAGGTCAGTGTCTGCGGTGAAATGAGGTCTGTTAACTGGTGGGGAATAAAGATTTGGAGGCTGAGTCTTACTTTCACAGTGTAGTTGAAGTATTTCGCTGACTGCATGAAGCGGAGAAAGCCATCCGTCTCTTGTGTGGCCACAGTCAGGACCAGCAGCTTTTCTAGAGAAAGAGAGCAAAAGAAGACAGTCAGTTTCAGAGCATTACAGTTTCAAAGCAGCCATAGAGCTCAATGTAAAACATGTCGGTTTTTAGTGTTTGGTATGTTGGTGGCTCATAACCCAAGCATGACTTAGGGCAGTTAGTATGCTTTCTTATTAGTCTTGCCAAAATCCTTTGGTTTTTTAGGAGCCACTTCACCAAAATATATGTGTTGCTTTTTGCCTACAGTATGAAATAGAGGGTATCGAGTTACTCCAGACCAAACTACAACCGAAACCTCAAACCTATGTCAACACTTCGAGAACTGATTCAGAGAGTCCATCATCTTATCTTGCATGTATAAACACTAAGAACAATCATGATCACTATGATGTGAAAACATTTGTTGCTTAATTCACAGAATGAATTCAAATAATAATAAGCTCATAAATGGTGCTAGACATGGTGAGGTGGTAAGGAAAAAGGAGGGGGGTTGAGTTTCTCAGGCCTTTGCTATATTTCCGCTGGCCAGGCCGCCGAGCCGGGACCTGAGACCAAAGGAAAGTTGCAGCCGCATGTAAAAACAAACCCTAGTCTGGGGCGATGAGAGCTGAGCAGATCCTATCGTCAATCATCTCTGAGGTTGGAGAACAGTCCCACAGAAATCTTAAGCAAACTAAGCCAAACACATACCATTTGTAAATCATCACTAACGCCATACTACTATCTATGGACGTCTGCGAATGTATACTGTATTAAAAACTAAATACATAAAAAATAAGTGCATACTCAAACATTTCCTGTAAGAAAATTACTACAAACACACACTGTACATAATCCAGACATGGGCAAGTTACAATATAGCCACTCTCTGACAACATTACAGAAGCAGCTGAATGGGTGGTTCTCAAAACAGCACTGGCAAAAATCTACTTGAACAGGAAATGGTTGTAGGTGAACATCATGCTCTGCATTTGGAAAGGGGAAAAAATGCATTGCAGTCTCAAGTTCAAGACGAGGAATGATGGCGGGAGTGACCGGATATCTCAGCTCATAGCAGGGCCCTTTAAGAATTTAGTACTGTACGTCCATGTGTGCTGACCCAGGTGTTAAAAATGGAGAAAACCACTCTCTAAAGTATCTAAAACTAGGAAACAAGCACAGACTCAATTTTCAGTGAAAGCACTCAAACTATTTCCCCCAATATTCTCAAACTGCTTCTTCTTAACAACCTTTTTTGGACTGAGCGTACAAAGCTGAAAGCTGACCTTCTGGATGGGCAGTCAATGTTTGCTGTTTCTATAAATACGTCTAAGAACTGTTTAGCCTCGCTTGTCAAACTCAAGTGACCCCTCTGTGCCCTTTTACTTACATGGGTTTGGCTTCCCAACTCCAAACAATAACATACCCAGTCACCACTCGGCAGACGCACAGCTTTATGTTAACAGTGTTTCTCAACCTCAACTGGGACTACGCCCAACACATATGTTGTAGCTGTTAATTGCATTTCCTCCATGGGGAGGAGGAGGAGGAGGGGATGTGACAAAGCCTGTATACTGTTGGATCTATTAAAGGTAGAGGTGGGCGATATGACAAAATGTAGTATCATGATGGCTTCAAAAGTTATTTTATGATACATGATGTGTCATCATATTTTTTTTGTCAACTGAGAAGTTAGAACAGATATTTTAAAAATATGATAAAAAACTATAAATCCAATTATTTGTATTCAACATTTCGCTGCACTAAATTCAATTAAACAGGACTAATTTTACTACTTTCTTTTCAACCAACATGTAGTTGATTTTTAAGCACTCACAATATTCATGATATGCTCAGGAAAGCATAATGTAACGTGTCACAATAATGATTAATATGGTCATATTGCCCCGCTCTAATTACAGAACTGAAGTTGGGAAAGAATGTGGAATAAGCAGGGGTTACATTGGGCCAGAACAACATAGAACAGCATTCTGGCACCGTTTCAGTAATGTAGATTCCACCACATCTTCTCCAGAGCTTTCTTGTTGTGCGGCAGCATGACTGAACTGAATTACTAACATAATTTAGTGCTGCTGCATTCTCAGGAAGTTTTGTAGGTCTATAAACTTTGAGTGAAACACAACACGCAAAAAAACCTGAAATGAACTTGATTCTATCCACGCTGATGAGATCTAACTTTTGTTTTCTTTTTTGAAGTTCGACGCTCTCGTAGTGAAATGTAGCTTTACACCAGATGTAACAGAACTCATGTCTTCCAAAAAGTTGTACATTTGACTAATCAGTCCACAGAACATTATCTCCAAAGTCTTCAGGGTCTTGTAGATGTTTTTGGGGTTTTTTAGCGAAAATGAGTCTAGCATTTCTGTTCCTTTTGGCCATGGATGGCATTTTTGACCATTGTCCATTAACCATTAAACAGTGTCCACTGACCATTTACGGAGGCAAGTCGATGAGAAATTTTGGTAGGTTGGCCACTTCTAGGGAGGTTAACCACTCTTCTAGGTTTTCTCCATTTGTCAATATTGGCTCTCACTGTGGTTCGCTGGAGTCCCAGAGCCTTAACAATGGCTCTGTAACCCCTTCCAGGCCTGGAGATTTCAATGACTTTGTTCTGCATTTGTACGCGAATCTCTTTAGGACGTGGCATCATGCGCTGCTTTTTGACACCTTCTAGCTTCACGTTGCCAGACAGGTTCTATTTCAGTGATGTTTAGATTCAACAGGTCTGTCAGTAATGATGCCTGGATGTGTCTAGTGAAAATGAACCCAATGGTTAACTGAATTTGGTTAACTGGTTGTGGTTAATTTGGTAACCAACAGGTCACTGCCACCCTTTTTATTTTGAAAAAAAATGCATTACTTATTTTTAAGGTGCTAAATAATAATCATTGATAACTCATTTTAAACCAAAAATCATTAAAAGTAGCATTAAATAAAATATAGCACTGAACCATAAACCCATTATAAAATGTAGCCCTATGAGTCTCGCCCAAGGATCCTATTTGATGTGGTGCACATGCACAGGCAGGGAATTAAACCACAATCTACTGAGTTGAAAGTAGCAAATTACCCACTACGTTACATTAAATGCAGCATCTTCATTGTGGAAACTTTATGACCTTGTTCCATCAGATTAAAAGCTCAGGGGTGCTCTTGGTCATTTGGAATGAAAACCTGAAACGCTTGGCCTTTGTGGATAAGAATGGATGCCATTGTGTAGAGCTTGTGATGGTAATCTGAGCTGTGATAATAGGAGGACTGGAACATGTCTTCAGTGTCGTATTTACTGTGGACGGTGATGTTCTACATCAGCTACAAGTCAGAAACACAGCAGTGTCAGAGTTCTCGCATCAGTTGACCCAGTAAAATCCCAGGCTTATTACACACGAAGGCTTATTATCCAGTAACTACAAGTACTTCAATGCAAATTGACTGAGCTATTATTAGGTTATAAAAGTGTGTAATAAAACTTTGGGCATGTGGGCAGGCCCTGGCCATTTAAAGCAGTTAAGGCAGGAGTTGAATTACTTTTTTGGTCATTTTTGGTCTGTTGACGGATTCAAGCACTAAGCAAAAAAGCCAAGCACGGTAAAACGTGTCTGTGAGTAGCTTCAGCAGATTCCGTGCTCTTGCAGACCTCTAAATATGTGCTGATCTTGTCTGTAACTCAGCCCTCAGCATCTGAATTTCTTTGGAACTAGTCAGCTAATTGGCCAACCAGGCACATGTATCCTCCCCTTGAAGAGTCCCAGCACCTTTCAAATGAACCCCTGGCTAGAGGCCTAATTTTGTACTGATCAGAGAAGAATTGGATTCTTTGGAATTGACCACTGAGTTCAGTCAGCTCCTTGGAAGCATTGCAGATTTCACAAGAAGTGGGGAGAATATCCACGAAAAGCCTCAGAGCCTTCAGCTAGCACTGGAGTCCCATTTCCCTGTTTCCTGGATGTGTTGCACTTCTCTTCCCTCGAGGATAGAAAAGCCTACAGCACTGACTTTAGAGAGCATTACCACACAGATCCATAACAGGGTAACTCTATTCCCACACTGGGAGAAGCATAGAGTGTAATATAGCAGCCAGAGAAAGCTGGACCGTGGTCAGACAGTCACACTGGCTGGAGTTGGGCGTCTGCTCAAATCTCAGGTGTCCGTTCTTGTTCTAATCTCTAGGAAAGCCTTGCAAAGCAGAGCGGGGGGTGAATAACATCTGGAGAAGTGAGTCCTGCTGAACAGCTGGGCTCACTGTAACAGGAGACATCTTACACATTTCATCCTTTTCCAGATTAAATTGCAAAGATAGAGTTTAACCCGGGACATGTTATGGATAATCCTGGAATGCTTCCTCATCACAGCACAATATCACTTCTTGTTCTGGAAGGGAAACAACCATTGCACCATAAAAGTGATTCCATCTCTTTTTTCGTGCAGTGTATAAATGTATATGGAGAAAAAGCAGGAGGAAGTACTTTCCATCTGGAATAAAAGACTCACTCATCAGTCACTGTAGACCCAGCACTCTGCCAACATGGGATCTGGAGGTGCACTAAGACTAGCATTTATACTGCCATGCCTCATTTGTCAAAGGAGTCATTTTGGGTGAATATTACATGGCTCGAACCCGTCCTGATGAAAAATTTGGTGAAAGAATTCAGTCACTGTCACATCCAGAAAATGAATATTACTGCTTAACACACTTTCCCTTATGTCTTCTTCTCTAGATGCAAAAATGTGGCTGTGGTTTAAACTTCTCCTCTGTTAATTATAAGATTTCTCAATGCTGTTACATTTATTTGACATGAAAATCTCATAGTAAAAATACAGATTAAGGGTCACAAACTACCTTTCTGAACAAACATTAAAAAAGCTTGAACATCCTGTTCGAATAGTCAATCACTGTCGCCAGAAGAAAACCTCGAATCTCCATTTTTGGAGTTTTTCACTTTTTGACATAATTTGAAAATACCTGTTACCCTTCACATTGTATGTAAATTTCATGACAAATGGACTAAAAGAAATGACCAACAATTACTTGGAAAAAAGTCTGGTTCCATTGGCTTACATTGAAAGTATTTTTTTTTCTTCTCCTGTAAAGTTCTCGTTTTGGAGATACGAGGTTTTGCTCAGACAACAGTGATATATTTCTTTGATCAAAGTGACAATAGGACATATTCTCTACAGGGAACAACCATCTTTTTCAAATTTCAGTGCACAATTTCTATTCATTTCATTACAATTTGTAAAATCAGTACAAAACCAGTATCTGTGCATTAAAGTGTGCAGAGGTGTGTGTTCTGTGGAAGATATATATTTATTTTCACTTAGAAAATACACACAACAATTTGACCAGGGCACACAAACATTTGCAAATGACTGAGTCAAATATCAATTGCATTTTATTGCTACTCCGAAAAAGAGAGCAACAAGAAGTGCTCACTGATCTGCTACACCAGCGACAGAAGTCTTGTGCATCTTCTATACAGTGATAGAAAACATTGTAGCTCTCAGAAAGCTTTGATTCTACACAGTAACAGTTCTCAGTGACAAACATTGACTTGCAGGTGACCGCAGAGCTTAAGTGGCCAATGCCAAAGTATCTGAAATTGCCAAAAAAAAGGGGCTGGATCAATGCCGTAGAACAACCACCTTTGGTTCCATAAAGCCTTTCAGTGCATGGTTCTTCTGAAAATCACTAAGGTGAAATGTTTTTAAGGAGCTCAACATGGTTTTTCTAAGATATCAAACCATTTTTTGGTATAAGTGCACACAGAAGAATGTCTTACAGTAAAATAACCTGATTATATCTGATCTCTGAGGAATTTGTGGGAATTTCTAGCTCATTCCTCAAGACATTCCTGAGTGGCAGCACATGGGTAAGTTGTGGGGGTGGAGTAGGGTGGGGGAAACAGGGCCATTCTCTCCTCGCCTTTGCACACCTTCCCTAAGGTCGAAAAACAATACCAATTGCTCTGACCCCGGCATGACCTAATCCACTGCTGATCCCTACAGACAACAGCAATAAATCAGCAGAACACACCAGTAAACAGCAAACACACTACGAGAAGCAACCCCTGAGCACACTCTCTCATCTTAATGCCACCTTTGTTAAATGTTTTTTTCCCCAGATCACAGCAGTGACCGAGCCCGTCTGAGAATCTCTGCCAAGGTTCTGGTTGCCTTGGAGACGGGTAAAAACATGCACCAGGCCGACGCAGCTGGAGATGCTTTCTTGGAAGTGGGATTGCACCATCTCCGCAAAGTATGAGGGGACTGAGAGACACAGAGCCATTCAAATGAGGGGTCACTGCCTGTGGACAGTATGAATGCCCAGGAGAAGATGAGATCCCGGCAGATAACGACTGAGATAATGTGCTCTGTAGAAAACGTATAAATCTCCAACCTCACAATGAGTCCATTCTCTCGAAAGCAATTCAGTGTATCATAAAATTTCAAACTTTAAATCAGTTCACTTACTTTGGCATGACTCAGAATTTTTCTTAAATATATTTCCTGAATACGCAAATGTTACTGGATGTACTTTTTACATAGTGATGAAATATAAATGGGGGAAAAAAATAAAAAATTGGGGGGATTTTTACATTTGAACATTATATGTTGGCCAAGTAATCAGTACACACTATACACAGTAGTGTGAAAAGTCAGACCCCAGTTCATTCGTCTAATTTCTAGTGAAAAAGTGCAAGAAAACATATTCAACAGAAAAACACACAGAAGCTTTAACTTCTAAATATTATACCATTTGTATTCATGTTGTGGGTTCACGCTTATGGCTTCCATTCTTTTCGGTAGACCTGCATTCAGTTCTTCAAAAAAAAAGGTCATGGTTTACAGACCTTTAACATGCACTGATCTTATCTGGAACTCAGCCTACCTTAGTGTCCCAATTAGTTTGGAACTAGCCAGCTAGTTGGTGCATGTATCCTCCCTTTATTCCCAAGAAGAGTCCCACCACCTTCCAGCTGAACCCTTGGCTAGAGGCCTGATTTAAAGACTGATCTAAGAATTGGATTTTTCGGAATCGACCCACAAGTTCTTTCAGCTTCCTGGAAACAGCTGTAGATTTCACAAGAAAACAAGTGGTGAGCAAACCAACGAAAAGCCTCCGCGCCTTCAGCACTAATCATTTTTCAGCATCAGGAAGAAAACGGTAAACATACGCTCAACAGAAAAGTGCACGGAAGCCTCAACTACTAAATATATTATTTTTGTGCGTTTCTTATGGCTTCCATTCCTTTTGGTAGACCTGCATTCAGAGTAATCCGCAGGGATATTTTTCCACACTAAAGGTCTTAAAAGCTGGTTGCATTTTCTGCTTCTCACGATCCAAATAGTCTCAAATACAAATATAGACTCATCACTTCATAAAACCTTCCTCCACGTTTCCAGTTTTGGTGTTTGTGTACATTAGCCTCTTGTGTTTCTCTATTTCCTTTATAGTAACAGTTTCTCTACAGCGACACGTCCTTTCAGACCCACAGCGCTGAGTGGTCTTCTCACAGTGGAAGGATGAACAGAAACATCTGTGGATGTTTTCAGATCTGAAGCAGCGTGATTTTCTCCACTCTCTCAAAGACGAAAGTTGTACTGCTCATCTAAAGATGGTGGTCTGACTTTTACACCAGTATTGTGTCTTTTTGATTCAAACATTCCAAAATCTACGCAGACCATTGCCTTTTAATACCCCTCATTATCTGTCTGCTTCACTTTCCAACTGTTGTCCGACATTGTTGTTTAGCAGCAATCAAACTCAGTTCTTACTCTGGTGTTTATTAACTTTCACTGCAACATTTCCCTGCATATCTGCTAGAGTTTAAGTGACAGTAAGCCACATCTGATTTTAGCCAAACCACAGAATACAGAGCCTGTGCTGCATAATTTGTCTCTTTTGTGGAACGATTTGAGCCCCGGGTCTGGTTTGCCAGATGTTCTCCACCAACACGAATATGAGTCCTATCCATGGTACAAAGCAAGCCGACTTATGGAACTGGAGCCATTTTAAGTGGGTTTTGTGATTTATGTCATGCTTTTCATGTTGGTTGGTTGACACATGATTTTCCCATGTGACTTCTTCATGCAAAGCCATTAAGGGAAAAGCAGAGGCACAGTCCATTTATGACGGCTCATATCCTATAGAGAAATTATGCATTCTAATGGAGTCTACAGACGGGCATTTAATGGACTACAGTCTCACTATAAAGACTCGACAAAAACATGTAGCAGTCAACAGCCGTGTTGGGGTTGCTGAATGAGGCAGTCCAACAGGAAGATCCTCCACTTTAACAGACAAGAAAAAGTGTCTTACACAGGAAGGGAGGATTCTTGGTGGACGTGGCTTGTTCCCAGAATCCGAAATGAATTGCGAAACTGATGCAAGAATGGATTAACTGTGGAAATATGTGGAGATGCTATCACAACCGTTATCTTTTCACTAAGTGTCGAAAGAATGTAGCCGCAATGGAAATAAATGTCCAGTCAAGGCAAATACTAAGTAAACATGTTGAGCAGTTTTCTGTAAAGGCACGCCGAAGACCTGTTGATGTGCAATGTCATCGTTTTTTCCAGTGATTCTGTGAAAGTGTTAGTGTTACTCCAGATGATCATGACTAGGTTCTGCACAGATGGCATGCAACACTGTAAACACCCAGTTCTCCATGTGTGTCTGGTTGCTACTGTAGCACCCTTCTTATCCAAAAACGGTCTATTTTTCTCTATACCAGTCATTAAATCTTAAGTACTACAGTTTTTGCTTCATTTGCATGTTCCCCAGCATTCCTTTGCCAGACTGAAAATTTACATTATCATTTTTGCTGTTCAAAGCGTGTACATGTGTTGTTATTTAGTTGGTAATGTTCTGTGTGCAAAGCCTATCATATCGCTGTTGTCGGAACAAAACCTTGTTTCTCCTAAATGGTAACTTTACAGGAAAAGGAAAAAAAAAACTACTTTACATTGAATGTAAGGCAATGGAACCTGGACTTTTTTCCAAGTCATTTTGTGCAAATGCTTTTCATCCATTCATCATGAAATTTACACACAATGTAAAGGGCAACAGGTACTTTGAAATTAGGTCAAACACTGAAAATCAACTAAAACAGTTACAAGGCTTTGTTCCAACAACAGCGATTAACTGCGTCCTTTGCTATTGTGTCCTTTTTTGAACTGACCATCATTAGAATAATTATAATAAAGCATTGCTTAAATAAAAGCAAAGCATTTAAAAGTTCATGTGCCACATGAAAGAGAATGAAAGAATGTCCATTTGCATAATATCAGCGCTTATTTTAATAACTGCTGCAATCAAACATAGAAATTATCAGCCAAAACTAATATAGATATGTTCAATTCTTCTTTTCTATTTTCAGAGTATTTTTTGTGGCAAAACGTAATGTGATAAAAAAAAAAAAAAAAAAAAAACTACTTTGCGTTCAGCATGAATTCAGCACAATATTTGCAGATTGAAAAGAGACTAAATGACTGGAGGATGTAAAAGAACTCTGAGAACTTGAACTGAAGTTCTAGGCAGCTTCTGCTTTAAACTAGAAGGTTGATAACATAAGTAGGGCTGAGGGAGACCAAGAGAAGACTGAAGAACAGGGAGGAGGAATGTAGAGATGTAAATTTAAAAGTGTTAGATTGGAAAGAGATGGAGCTTCAAGCACGGATCTAAACATTGCCTGTTTCGTAATTCCATTTGTTTTCTTTTTTAAGCCCCCAAGACAAAAAGATTAGGCACCCCTGGTCCAGAATAATGCAATGAATACAAGCCTAGCGAGAGTAACTGTCTCTCTGCCCTGATTAAAGGCCAAAAGTACCCTGACCCCCCCCACCCCCCGCCCCAGACCCCGTACTCATGCCACAGCCATCTGTGTAAATGTTAGCATTGCTGTAGCCTGGGTGTGAGAACACTCTATAGAGAAAGAAGCACCCACATACTACACAGCACGGCCGTTATCCGGCTCACTTCCAAACACAATGTCCAAAGACAACGTCTCGACTTTCTCAGTTCAGATGTGACCGAGTTTAATATCTTCTTCATCAAGACCAGATAATTATCTCTCTGAAGAAATTCTTCTCGAACCATTGCGACATCAGTGGCGCACAACTAAGAGATATAACATTTGAAAAATGAGGGCTATAGAGACACAGCGAGAGACTTCAAATGTGTTGTCTTTTACTTTTGGTTATATCCCTGTTTTGCTTTGACCTTCTCTCCATGCTTAGGTTTCCCAGCACCTCTGAATGTTTGAAAAGAGAGTGTGGAGCCAACAATAACATGGCCTCAGTCCCTCAGACTCCTCTTCAGTAGATCCGCCTAAGTCTGACATGCAGCAGGTGCTGGTGTGACATGACGTTCTGTGGCTGCTTTGTGCAGAGACAGCAAGAACATGTGTCCATAATTACGGCACTTAAGTTTTATGAGGCTCATCTGTGAAATCATAAATCTGAACTCTTCTGAAGAGGAAATGCACAAAAACATTAGTAAACAGGCTGCTGCTGAAAAGGCAAGAGTCTCTCGTAAAGCCTGCATGGAGCTTAAAATCCCTTTAGAAGTTCAACAGGATACAAAATGTTTACATCAGGGTTCAGTACAGTTGGCCTTGGGGTCAGGGCAGGTGTCAGAAAGTTGCACCTGTGAGGCAACATGGGTTGAAATTTATGAGCTTTAGAGGCTGCAGTTTTCTTTATTCTACCTAGCGAAATGGTTGGTTGGTGTAGTGTAGTGGTTAACACCTCTGCCTTCTACACTGTAGACTGGGGTTCAATCCCCACCTGGGCAAACACCCTACACTATACCAATAAGAGTCCTTGGGCAAGACTCCTAACACCGCCTTGGCCTACCTATGGAAAAATGATCAAATTGTAAGTCGCTCTGGATAAGAGCGTCAGCCAAATGCCGTAATGTAATGTAAATGTACTAAACTGGACTGTATTAGAAATGTGCATGTTTGAAAGTCAGATGCCTCCATTTATTTAATTAACAAGCAATTACACAGAAGCCTCAACAACTAAATACTATGCACAACAAATTTCTGAATTTTTGCCTGTTCAGCTTTTACCTTTAATCCAGCTTCCATTCTTTTCAGGAGACTCACTTTCAGTTACTCAAAGAAATCTGCGGCCACACTTCCAAAGTTCAGTCTTAGAAGTTTGTAAAGAAAACGTATACATCGATCAGACATAACATTATTACCACCTCCTTGCTTCTACGCTCATTGTCCATTTTATCAGCTCCACTTACTGTATAGCTGCACTTTGTAGTTCTACAGTTACAGACTGTAGTCCATCAGTTTCTCTGGTACTTTGTTACTCTGTTCTTCAGTGGTCAGGACCCCCATGGACCCTCACAGAGCAGGTACTATTTGGGTGGTGGATCATTCTCAGCCCTGCAGTGACACAGATGCGGTGGTGCTGTGTTGCGCTGGTCTGAGTGGAGCTCTGTCATGTTATGCCTGATTGGTGTAAACACATTCAGTGGTGTTGAGGTCTGGACTCTGGGGTGGTCGGTCTATTGTTCAGCTTTTCTTTGATGTGTCCGTCTCCTTTTCTCAGTGAGGTTCATCTTGAACGGCTACACATCCTTCAGACCCACAGCGCTGAGTGGTCTTCTCACAGTGGCAGGATGGACAGAAACACTTGTGGATGTTTTCAGATGTGGAGCAGCTTGATTTTCTCCACTCTCTCAAAGATAATAACTTCATCTGTTGGTGATCATTTTGGTGGTCGACCAGTTTTTCCCCACTATTTTGACTTTCTCCTTTCTTTTGTAAATGGATTTTCTTGTATCTAACCTCTTAAAATGATTAACATCCATTTCACAAGATATTAAATAAATGAAGAGTGGTCAATAAATTTTGCACAGTACTTTGCACATAATTTCTTAGCAGAGATTTTGCGATTCATGTTTCAAGGAATAAACAGCGGAATCTTGCTTAGTCTAGAGAAAAACAGCAGATTAAACAAAGGCATCTGAAGCATACTTGGCAAAAAAAAACGCTACTAATTTTATAATCCACTTAACTGAAAAGCTAAATGTTTGTGGCACGACAAGCTTTGGCCCACAGCTAATGGCCGTATTCCTCCACAGCCTGTGCAGGGAAAGCAGTCACATTACTGAGTCTCATAACTGACCTCATTAAAACCCTTATCCATATGCAGCCAGAGTCTAGCCCAGTGCCCATGCAGACAGATTCGGAAACTGTGTCACTGTCTTGCTCCGGCAATCCTTTCTCTCCTCATTTGGCATGTGCATCTTGGATATAACCATGCCAACACCCCTCCTCCCCACACACACATCCTACATGCACATACACACAAACAACTGAACAATATAATAAATGAGCAACTATTATTACACGTATTACAATTCTAATAATTACTTAGCATTACCAAATCATTCCTATGGGTTAGAAACTTAGTAGCAAAATAAGTTAGATCACAACTGAGGCAAGAACCAGTTTTGTATGGCTTATTAATTCACCCCACTCTGCAGTGTCTGTGAAAAGGGGGTAATGGTTTCAATACAGCACAGACAAACTGGAAAAATAATCAATGTATTGAAATTTCGAACCGTATCAACAATTCACCACCATTTGTGAAAACTGGTCAAAATAATATGAAACTTGTGGTCAATACTGATCTTAAGGGTCTAAAAATGACAATGATATGTTATATTTTTTATCTTATGCTCTGATAGTTTTAGTTAATCTGACTGATATGACTGTCACACATTTTTAAGGCCACAGTCTAAATAAAAAAGCAATAGTAAATCATGTAAAAATGTAGTACTGGGAGTGAAGCTACCCCAGTTTTGATGTCTGTTAATTATCTCTTTGGTTTATTTTTTTAACAGTCTGTTTTGTTGTGATACAAGTTGAACAAAGGGTTATTCACACTGGGCTTACTGGCAAAGCTTTGCATCAGCTGATGATGTGGCTAAAACAGGGACATTTACAAAGAGATTTTTAAAAACCTGCCAAGCTCATATTATCTTTCTATGGATATACTGGTCATGCTCTTGTGAAAACAAGCCATTAAACAGAACTAGGCATCTGGGGCCAACCTATCATACTAAAGTGGCTGGGAAGCAGGAGGTGCTTTTGTTATGCATGCACACCTCAAATGACTGGGGTTCTTCTTAGAACTCAGTAGTAGTGGAACCATGGATGTAAGCATAGCCCATTGATCCACATATCAGTGGTGTAGTTCCAGTTCAGATGGATTTTTATCATTCAGCCAATGTCTATCATCTGGATTACGGCAGCTGGGCACTAAACCTACCCTATTTACCAATTTACCCCGCACTTTCAGCTAAATTTGAATGTAGGGGGACAAAAACTTAATTTGGAAAAGTTGGGCAGGATATGTCCCCCTCCTCTGTAGAACCTACACACACAAATACACAGTCACTCTTTCATTCACACTAGAATCCATGTCCTCCAGACTTCAGGACAACATATTATTAGACTAGTGAGGGAGTGAAAGGGGAAAAAAATGACAGCGTTAAATTGGAAGAATTTTAATGTGACCACAAGTAGTTCTGCCTCACGCATAACAGCAATGAAACTTTACCTGCGAGTCTGGAGACCAGCAGAGACAGACATTCCTTTACACCTCCAACGCCTTCCATCCTGCAGCAAGGTGAGTGGCCCATGTGTTTCCACTCTGGCCTTCAGTAACCCAATTTGAGGGCTGGGTGCAGAATAAACCCGACGAAACGGGTCACAAGGGAGATCATCGTTCAGACATTATTTCAGCTGTCTACAGTTAAAATAGAAGGAGCCTCTAGGACCTGACATGATCGGTAAAACACGTGCGTTCCTGCCCACAACAGAGGAACCTTGTAGCCTGTAAAGGAATGCGCATTTGATTAAACATCTCCAATACAGCCATAAAAACCCTCAGTGAGAACAGTGTGACATCACCTCCATCTGCCAGAGCTATAACATACAAGCCTCAGCCCAACAGGCTGGAGCAGTTTATTTATTTCTTCCAGGACGGAAAAATAATCACTGGAATCAAGAAAAAGAAGTCTAAAAAAGAGTGAGATTGGCTGACGTCGTGTAATTTAGTCAGCGGTGGGGTAATGATGGCAATTATTGTGGTCACTTCCTCCTATAAATTGGGTCATGGGCAAATTCTCTATAATAAAAAAGGCAAGCAGGTCAGAACAAAGCCTTTTTATTTTTTTTTGCTCAAAAAATCCCAGGCTTATTGCACACTACGGCTTCTTATTCATTAACAACAGGGACTTCAATGCAAACTAATAGAGCTTTTCTTAGGTTACAGAATTCGTTAATACCTCAAACAGCTTCCAACATGATCTACAAGAAGCCTGATGGAACACACAGCTCAGAGCTCAACATCCCAGCCTCATTTCTCTCTCTTTCCGCACTGAGATCCTATCATCTTCTTAAAGTGATAGTATGGTGAAAATCACACTGACCCAATTCCCCCAGCCCCCTACCCCAAACATGGACAATCGGTCAGCATATGTTTGGTGTTTAAGGCCAAGGTGTGATGATTTGCTCTGCAATTTCCCTGCTTTCACATTAACAGGTGATAGAGCAACAGGCCACCAGTCTTTTTCTACAGGAGCACACAAACCACATGTCGACCGGGTGAGAAGCTATAAATCAAACTTTTTCTCAAGTTTGCACTCATGAAGAATAACATGGTTAAGGGACAATCTAGATGAGTGGTTCCAACAAATTCCTTGGACACTGCAGGTCACGGCCACATTTTTGATAAAGGGGAAGTGATTTTTTGCTGACTTAATCTTGTTAATACCTGAGACAGCTTCCACAATGACCTACCAGGAGTCTAATGGAGCAGAACCCCATATATATATATATATATATATATATATATATATATATATATATATACACACACACACACACATACACACACACACACAACCCCAATTCCAATGAATTTGGGACGTTGGGTAAAACATAAATAAAAACAGAATATGATGATTTGCAAATCCTTTTCAACCTATAATCAATTGAATAAATATCTTGTCTTTGTAGTGTAATGTTCAAATGGATAAACTTAATTGTTTTTTGCAAATATTCACTCATGTTGAATTTGATGCCTGCGACACGTTCCAAAGAAGTTGGGACAGGGGCGTGTTTACCACTGTGTTACATCACCTTTCCTTTTAACAACACTCAATAGGCGTTTGGGAACTGAGGACACGGGAATGATGTTGGTTTTTAATGCAGTGCCGTGTGAGGGATCGAAGGTCACGGGCATTCAATGTTGGTTTTCTGCCTTGCTGCTTACTTGCAGAGATTTCTCCAGATTCTCTGAATCTTTTGATGATATTATGGACTGTAGATGATGAAAACCCTAAATTCCTTGTGATTGCACGTTGAGAGACGTTGTTCTTAAACAGTTGGACTATTTGCTCACGCAGTTGTTCACAAAGTGGTGAACCTCACCCCGTCCTTGCTTGTGAATGACTGAGCCTTTCAGGGATGCTCCCTTTATACCCAATCATGACACTCACCTGTTTCCAATTAACCTGTTCACCTGTGGAATGTTCCAAACAGGTGTTTTTTGCACATTCCTCAACTTTCCCAGTCTTTTGTTGCCCCTGTCCCAACTTCTTTAGAACGTTTTGCCGGCATCAAATTCAAAATGAGTGAATATTTGCAAAAAACAATAAAGTTTATCCATTTGAACATTAAATATCTTGTTTTTTGTAGTGTATTCGACTGAATATAGGTTGAAAAGGATTTGCAAATCATCGTTTTCTGTTTTTATTTATGTTTTACACAACGTCCCAAATTCATTGGAATTGGGGTTGTATTAGAGCCTGGCCACTACTTTTCTATATACTTGCATCTAAATTTTATATTATCTGAGAAAAGCTTTAACCTACAGTCCTATATGGCCCATTTCACCACTTGCCCCTACCACTTAGCCCTTAGCCCATTTTGCGCTTTCATATCTAGGGTTAGAAATGTCCCAATTCTTGTTGAGACAGAGCGGCAGGGCGAAGTGTTAGGGCTACATGGCCTCCAAACGGAGGTTTTTCAGAGACTCACTCCAAAGTCTTATGAGAAAAAAAAAACAAAAAAACGGAAAGACCAAAAGAAACCCATAAATGTGAGAATTTTCTTTGTTAAAAATTTCCAATAACCATTGCTTTAGCTTAGTTTCATGTTATTTCAATGTATTATGGTCGTTTTCTTCGTAACAAGCACAAAATACCGCTAATATGTCTTGGTAGCTAGATAGCTGACATTCCAAGTAGTCCAGCAGTACTGATGACTGAAGTACTAGAATGTGACTGCTGCTGTGATAGCTGACTTGGCGAATAGCTGACTTCAGCTTCATATCACCAAAGAATTAGTAGTGGGTGATAGTAAATAAATATCATACCCCCTCTTTGAAAGCATATGATGCCCTAAATGTAACTAAAGGCCAGCAGTCAGGTTCCCGAACTTTTCCCTTCTCTGCTGTCGCTGAAGACGGGCCGGGTCGTCCACAGAGCAGAGCTGTTAATGAAGTAATGTTTTTTTTTTGTTTTGTTTTTTTATTTGAGGGTCCCATTTTGTAGGGCAAGATTTCAACAAGATTTCAAGGGGTTAGGGTGACACTCACAAGCAAGAGGTAGGGGTAAAAAGAAGAAATGGGATTGGGCCTAGCTGTATTCTGAAACGCTATGACTAATAAATACTCTGGAAAGTTGATTTGATCAGCCTCAACTGATATTATATTTCATTTACCTTCATGCAGCCATGCTAAAGTGGCCTTCTGAGCTCATAATCCATATGAAATAAAAGTAACTGCAAGAAAGTCATAGAGCAGTGTATGATCCTTTCTTCCCAGTCTGAGCAGCTGCTATTGCTCTCCTGAGTCCCATCTCAGAACAGGACAGAGAGGACACGGGGGGCAAGGGTGAGGACAAAGGTGAAAAGTTTTACTGCAGCATGTTTAATGGAGGTCTGACGCTACATGGTAACACTGTTGCCATCTGTGGTTTTGCGAGTTTTGGCTCAGGACCACCATGAGAATGACCAACTCATTATGGTGCCACTCACAATCATGCAGACTGCAGAAAATGCTACGGAACAACAAACAGGGCTTTGCTGGGCTGCGGCTGTTTACACAAAAGCAGGCCATTTCAATCAAGGACGTGGCGGTCCGGCACCATGTTCCACAAAAGCCAATTGCAGGGTTGGCTTGCCAGCTCCTGCAGTTTAGCTGCATGGAGAATGTTATGTTCTAGCTATGCTCTGATATACAGACTTCTGATTTACCGCAACTTGCAACTCTAGGGAGCAGCAATAACCTATAGCGCTGTGAAGCTGTGGGACCTTCCCCAACTACCATTTCACTCAGTCACTCTGTCAGTATTATTATTATTATATCACCTCTGCTATGGACAATAACACCTTAACACTAAGCCACTTTAAAGAACAATAACACTGTCAGTTAAGCCACTTTAAAATGTATACTGTCTATATTTTGTGTATGTTTAGTATATTTCAATTTGTTTTTTTATTTTACTTTTACTAATTTACTTTCTGTAGAGTGATTAGTTGAGCCTCACCACAAGCATTTCAATGCATAAATGTCCTGACATGCAGTGCAAATGACAAATAAGCTTGAAACTTGAACGTCCTTCCACAGACTTTTAAGGAAAAAGACAAGGTGTGGAGGCTGGTGGTGTCAGGCTGAAAACACGCTGAGTGTGATGATCTATAAATCCAGCTCCCACACAGGCCGGTCCGCAAGCTGTACTAACAGCACTCCCAGCAGTGCATATGCGCAGATGATGTAATGCAGTGAGGACTGCAATGAGCACCATAAGGACAAAATAACAGTTTTCGCAGACTGCTACAAACTGCGACTGCAGCCTGCCCTGCAGGATGTTGAAGGCACATTGATAATGTGACGTGCTGCATGTTCACACAAGTCCCTTGATTCATCTAAACAACACACAACGTAAATGGCAACAGGCATTTTCAACTTGTGTGTGTGTGTGTGTGTGCGCATGTGTGTGTGTGTGCGCATGAGAGAGAGAGAGAGAGAGAGAGAGAGAGAGAGAGAGAGAGAGAGAGAGCAGAACAAAACAAAACCTTGTATCTCCAAAATGGTAACTTCACAGGAAAAAACCTACTTTACTTTTAATGTAGGCCAATGGAACCAGACTTTTTCCCCCAATTCATTTTGGGCCATTTCTTTCGGTCCATACTTCATGAAGTTGACCAACAGGATTTTTCAAATAATGGGGCAGTGCTGCGTGTTCACACAAGTCCCTTGATTCATCTAAACAACACAAATGGCAACAGGCATTTTCAACTTAGGTCATATATCTCTCTCTCTCTCTCATATGTGTGTGTGTGTGTGTGTGTGTGTGTGCGCGCATGAGAGAGAGAGAGAGAGAGAGAGAGCAGAACAAAACAAAACCTTGTATCTCCAAAATGGTAACTTCACAGGAAAAAACCTACTTTACTTTTAATGTAGGCCAATGGAACCAGGACCCCCTCCCCCAATTCATTTTGGGCCGTTTCTTTCGGTCCATACTTCATGAAATTGACCAACAGGCTTTTTCAAATAAAGTCAAAAACTGAAAAATGACAAAAACGGAGATCGGAGGGTTTTCTTCGGACAGCAGCGATATTCCTCACTGCACTCCAGCCACTACATGGAATTGCTCAATTCCATCACCAGCACACCTGATTTAATTTAACAAAGCTCTGATTTCCCAAACCAGGTATGCGATGACGAAATGCCATGAGGAGGAGTGATCCTCCCCATCTACGGCTCTACCGGAGACAGGAACACTGACCATTTGGTGTAGGTGTGAACTGCTGATTAAAGGAGAGTAAACGACAACGGAATGAAAATAAATGCTATTCGGAATCCACTTTTTTCCTATCATACAGTGAAACGGGCTGTCAGCACAGTTATCTTCCAGCTCTTTCGGCGTCGGGTGGCTAAAAGCCATGGGTAGGACACCAAAAGCTACACACACTCTTATCTGTGCAGAAAACCGCAGCACACAGTGATGTGTGTCTTCAGATGTAAAACACAGCAATCAAGCAGAGCAGACTCAACATAATGCTGCACTTGTGGGTTTTTGGCTTTAAGTTTCATACAGCTCTCTACTGCCCTTAAAGCTGTGTTTAGTTAAAGGGAAAGTGGGCTAACCCAGTCACACTGGCATGCTTACCAAACAAGGGCTTTTCAGAAGGTAGTGCATTTGAAGCTCTCTCTAATATTTGGGCTTTATCTGCCCTACAAATATCACAGAATACCTCCAGTGCAGCTCAGTGGGCTGTGCCTGGCTTCTGTCCACAGACTCGGCTTTAACCCCTTTTTTCAGAGATGGCACAGAACGGTCTGTACTGTAATTCTGACTTTACAGAGCAAATGAGGGAGGGGATGGTATTCCCACCTAACAAAATCGCCGTTTTACACTGTGCTAGAGCTGGGTTGGCAGAAAGGGCAGATTTCGTTCCTTATCTGAAGAAAAGACCACTATAATAAAGCCCCTGGGCTCTCATAACCCTACATTTTGCTTTAAGCATCTCTCCAGAAAAAGTGGCTGTACCACAGACTGATCTTCAAACTTCTTCCCAAACTTCTTCTGGAGAGCCAAGTATCCAGATGCTGTGAAAGAACTGAAGTGGATCACAAACTTTCTCGATCATGGAGAAACTCAGAGATGGACCACTCAGACCCCCCCAGTCATTTCGCCTTCTTTCTTTTACTGTGCAAACTTACTGTACAAGACTCCCCAACTCTCTGAGCACAAAGCTCCTGCCAAATACAAAGCACTTCCAAATACAGTAGCACTGCCAGAAGAGTGCAGTGCTGGATTAGTGACACGTCCACTCGCCTTGTTTGCCCACCGTGATAAAACCAGCCCACTGGTGGACAGTTCCTAAAGAAAGGGGAGTAAGTCAAGCACACTTTGTCCCTACCTGCTGGAATTTGCTGCTCATCGCTGCCTGCGCTCCAGGCTTGGTGGCCACCATGTATCAGAAGGAAAGCTAGAAGATACAGCAGCTGGAGACCCTCCATCATCGCCTCTCCAGGGTCCACACAGTCCTCTGTGGAAGGGCGAAAGTGGCAGAGGAGCAAGAACAAGAGAACAAGCCCTGAGTGTCCCTTCCTTTCTCCTCTCCCCTCTTTGGCTCAGCTGCGCTGTTCAGGGCGCACTGACTCCACTGACTCTCGCGATAATCAAATAATGAAGGAAAATAGTCCTTAAAGCAAAGTAACGCCAAAGAATATAGAAAGGCAGAGGCAGGACAGAGGCAGCGCAGAGGGGAGCCTCGCTGACCGGCTGATGTCTCTCCACACCGCTCACTGCGCGACTATGGGGAGGTGTCCCCTGCTATAAACCGAGGTGGCAAGAGTGAGAGTGATAGAACAAGTACAGCTGTGTGTGAGACGAAACACCCCCACCACTCCACCCCTCCACCCCGGCCTCCCTGCTTTCCTCCTCCCCTCCCCTCCCCTCGGCTGCCCTTCCTCCCCAACAGCGCGCAGATTAGCCAACGCTAAATTTATGCTAATAACAATCGCCGTTTATCCCGCTGAAATTTCAGTTTTTCTAACACGGATTTTTTGTTAATGTCACTCCAACATCGTTCACCGGCTCTAGGTCCCGATAGTTCACTCTCTCACTGCTCCCTGTCTAGTCAAATATGTGGAATTGAGCTGAATAAACCAGGAGAAAAGGTGGATAAGAGTCACTGCTAAACCGCTAACCAGCATCCACTGACTGAGCTGGCTAATAAATACCCGCACTGACAACTACACGACCATAAAGAGTTCAAAATAAATCCACCTCATTTCACCTCAGCCTAACAACTCGTGCTTAATAGCACACATCTAATATTTATTGCTGAATAAGTTCTCAACATTGAAATTTTAGGTTTGATATCTTGACTCAGTGCGTTTTTCAGTATTGTAGAATTTGCAGTGGCTAAAAATTTGTCTTCTGGTGCCATTTCAGTTTATTATATCATTCATAGGTTGCAAAAGATTTATTTTTGAAACAAAAGCTGTTTTGTGTGTGTGTCTAAAAATGTATATCGCTGTATATCAGCTGAAACCCTCGCCCCAAATTATAACTACAGGAAAAGGGAAAAAACGATTTTACTTTTAATGTAAGTCAATGGAACCGAACTAAACTATTTACCAAGTCATTTTGGGCCGTTCCTTTTGGACCTCTTCCTCCTCTTTTTCTCATTGTCCATTTTATCATCTCCACTTGCCAAATATGTGCGCTTCATATTTCTACAATTACAGACTATATTCCAGTTTCTCAATATGCTTTGTTCTTCAGTGGTCACCACACCACATGAAAATCACTGCAGTACTGAGAATGATCCACTACCCAAATAATGCCTGCTCTGTGGTGGTCCTGTGGGGTCTTGTGTGGGTCCTGACCATTGAGGAAGAAGGTGAAAGCGGCCTAATAAGGGATGCAGAAAAACAGATGGTCTACAGTCTGTAATTGTAGAACTGCAGGGTGCACCTGCATGGTAAGTGGAGCTGATGAAAGGGCAATGAGTGTAGAAGCAAGGAGGTGGTAATAATGTTATGTCTGATCGATGTATACGTTTTCTTTACAAACTTCTAAGACTGAACTTTGGAAGTGTGGCCGCAGATTTCTTTGAGTAACTGAAAGTGAGTCTCCTGAAAAGAATGGAAGCTGGATTAAAGGTAAAAGTTGAACAGGCAAAAATTCAGAAATTTGTTGTGTATAGTATTTAGTTGTTGAGGCTTCTGTGTAATTGCTTGTTAATTAAATAAATGGAGGCATCTGACTTTCAAACATGCACATTTCTAATACAGTCCAGTTTAGTACATTTACATTACATTCATGGCATTTGGCTGAAGCTCTTATCCAGAGCGACTTACAATTTGATCATTTTTCCATAGGTAGGCCAAGGCGGTGTTAGGAGTCTTGCCCAAGGACTCTTATTGGTATAGTGTAGGGTGTTGGTCTTGTGTGGGTCCTGACCATTGAGGAAGAAGGTGAAAGCGGCCTAATAAGGGATGCAGAGAAACAGATGGTCTACAGTCTGTAATTGTAGAACTGCAGGGTGCACCTGCATGGTAAGTGGAGCTGATGAAAGGGCAATGAGTGTAGAAGCAAGGAGGTGGTTTGAATGTTGTGGCTGGTCGGTGTTTAATGCCCCAGCCATAAGTTAATATGCACTAACAATATAGCAGCACAATACAATACGGCGTGATAAATTTGATAAAATACTAAGTGTTTTATTCCTACCAATATCAGCATTTGGCTACTTTTTTGGGTCACACTTTATTTGGATGCTCCCCTATAGATGAGACGTAAATCAATGACACACTTTCTGGTGATGTTCAGTTGATTATAACACTAGAGTTACAGTTAGGAGTAGATGTAGATTTTACCTTGAGGTTAAGGTGGGGGTTATGTTTAGGTTTAGGGTTAGATTTAATACATTTTCACACTAAACCTGAAGTTCAGTTGAGTTTAATGGATATTGAGTTGAATGTTACTTATAGGCCAAGTGAGCATTTACAAAGCAGCTACAGTGGACCATCCAAGTAACACTCAACTTTACAATTGGTGGCATTTATTGGCCATTTTAGTTGAATGCTACTTAAAGATATACTGTACTTTTACAAAGAATCTACAGTGGACCATCCAAATAAAGTGCTACCACTTTTTAACTAAAAAAATGGTACTTATATTTGTGCCTATATGAAATGGATATCTTGTGCCACATTCAGCCCATCTGACAGATGACTTTGGTAGGCAACCCTCAAATTGTTACATAGAAAATTGTAAAGTAGACCATAAATCAGCTGTACAGGATTTATTTTATACTTATTGCATCTATTATTTCACCCTTTACTGTATGAGTTATGAAAAACACGTTTTAAACTGACTTTGCTTATTTGGTATAATTAATTGCAATTGGGGAACAACTGGGGGGCAGTGTACTTTGCATTTGCATGTTGCCAAGTGGCAACAGCTTGCAACAGAGGAACTGCAATGCATATAATGACAGTAAAACACTACCCTGCCACATCCGTCACGCAGCCATGAACAAATGTGTGCATGACACCCTAATACAACACAAGAAAAATGACTTATGTTTGAGTCACACAAAGTAACAACAAAAGCAGTCATTATGCACAGCAGGCAATACAGGGAACATGGGAAATGTATATAGACTTTTTGAAGCTAAAGCCAAAACTAAACCATACCAACATATTATTCAAAGACATTATGACACATATGTTTAGGGACTCAGTAAAATGATGTCTGTTTAGTGGAATGTGTCCACGTCCCCTTAGCCATATTTCAATCAGAACGAGCTGCTTGGGTTCAGAGAGAGGGACACAGCAGTTTACAGACCTTCATTGTATGTAGTGACAGATCATTTCCTGCCCTAAATAAGCCTTTCCCTCAGTAATAATGGGATTAATAGAAATACATGAAGGTACTGCATGATGGTCCTGACTTTTTAGAACTTAGAAACCTTTCTCTGATGCTAGCACAGTGATAACTATTGCTGGTCCACCAACATTTCTGGAACAAGCCTGGAAGATACCGACCTTGTTATTAGGTCAATAATGATTAGATATAGATATATTCTCAATTTTGATTTTTAAAGTATTACTATGTACTGTGCACAAGTCAGAAGCCATCATTCATATATTTAATTACAATCTGTGTACAACAAATCTGTGGGGATATTTTTCCACACTTCAAAGTTCAGTCTAAGTAGTTGGTTTCGCATTTTCTGCCTCTCACTATCCAAGTAATCCAAACACATTCAGTGGTGTTGAGGTCTGCACTCTGGGGTGGTCAGTCCATTGTTCAGCTTCTTTGTTTGACCCATAGCGCTGTGTTGTCTTCTCACAGTGGAAGGATAGACAGAAACACCTGAGGATGTTTTCAGATCTGAAACAGCTTGATTTTCTCCTCTCTCTCAGAGATGAAAGCTGAGTGCTGTTTATCTGGTGGTGACGGTTCTGGTGGTCTACCAGGTCTTTGTGTTTTTTAGAATGCTTGTTTTCTCTGTATATTTCAATATTTTTTTGGACTCCAGATGTGGAAACTACTATTGTTTCACTTATTCCTTTCTTGACTTTCCCCTTTCTTGTGCAGGACATCATGGAATTACGTATCATGCTTGTATGAGAAGGTATACATAAACATAAATCCAGCTTAACTTTATAAACATGTTGTGAGTGATGTACGCCCTCCCCACGCAGGTGTACATTACAGTACATTTATGACTGGGATTAAATAGTCCTCAAAGGGAGCACTCAGTGCATTTGTATGTATTCCAGCACACTTGGCCAGTGACCATGCCAATCATGCATTTTATTGTCATTCCACGTTAGACATATTGTATTTTTCAGCAACCTTAATTTGACTCCAAGCCATTAATGGAGAGTTTGTAGATGGAAATGTATATGTGCCATCATTCTTTAGGCATTACAGAAAGTCTCTTAAACACAGGCCTGTTCTTGTGCAGTACAGTGCAATGCTTTATAGGAGTCGAGAACTACTCCAGGCTGTATTGGAATGGATCAGGCCTGGCTTTGTCCCAGGGAACCCAGGCAACTCTACTTGGCAACACTATCAGTTTCTCTTCGCTGTTACAATATGAAACATTGCAATGACAAAAATGTCCTCTCGAACTTCATCCCATTGCTGAATGAATTTAACAGCTTTACTGGCCTGTGGGGGCCATCGCCAAGCCTTCTGCATCTGGATCCACTGTGGAGTTAGACAATGAGAAACAAACAGTCTGCTGTTTGCCTTCCACATCTGCCTTTGGTTAGTCGGATGAGAGGGAGTACATGCGCCATGTATGTGCAAATCACACTCAAACTTGCACTCCGACTCTACTGTAAAACAGAACAAAGATGTCATAAAACATTAATAGGACAGTTTGTTCTATATTTGTATTCTTAGAAGCAACATGTTAGATGGTTTAATATTGAAGCGTTTTTCCCTCTTTTTATGGAAAGCCTTAGTTTGAGAACTTGCGGGAAAATGGATGAAGATGAGGGATAAAATTACTTGCATTGAATGCTTTAAAAATCAAGCTTAAAGAAGTCTGCTGAGAAATCACTTGTAAGCGACAACAGTCTTATTAGATGTTTCCATTTAATATAAGGTTTAAATGGTATGTACTACTAGAGCTGTCACACAGACAGACTGAAAATAATTTAGCCGGGAAAAAAGGTTTCTAAGCGTTCCTAAGATGTGGGTAAATCCTGTCTGATTTAGATGTCATTCTTTGTTATGCCAAATCAGAGAAAATGTCTTTTCATGTTTGTATGATTTGCCGCATGAATGTTAATTTAGCCACCATTGTCTCTCTGGCTTGCATGCATATTAACCCAATCCCAGTCTCACTAGCTGTTTCCTGTGACTTTTATATGGATGAAACCACATGCAGCCTTAGTAATCAATCTTCAGTGTGATAAACTGACATCTGATTGCTGTGTGGCAAGTCATTAACAAATGAGCTCATATACAACAACCAGTTGCCTGTGTTGTTCCTCATTTTTTTCCTGATGTATCCCAAGATTGCTGATGCCTTCAAAGTCACAATTTTGCGTGCCATTATTCGTTTCGGAACACCATATGTTTACAAGAAGACGTTTTAGAAAATCATTATGGGTCATTTTTGGTGGGGCAGGGCCTCAAGAGGAAAATAGGGGCGGCACGGCGCGGTCACCTCACAGCAAGAAGGGTCTGGGTTTGATTCCCTGGCCAGGCGACTAGGGTCCTTTCTGTGTGGAGTCTACGTCTGAGTTTCCTCCCACAGTCCATAGACATGCAGTCTGGCTAACCGGTTATGCTAAATTGTCCTCTCGGACTTCATCCCATCGCTGAGTGTATATGTCTGTCTACCCTGTGATGGACTGGAGACCTGCCCAGGGTATATCCCGCCCCCCCGGGACCTGGACGGATAAGCAGCTTAGAAGATGTGCAGACGATTACTGTATATTGCAATCACCCTTATCAAGAGCGACAGGGTATTCATGTTTCTGAGAAAACCAAGAGTAGTAGGGCTTGGAATTGATAGGGACACCTTGAATTATATACATTTTTTCTAACTGTGACAAGCAAGTAAGATAGAATTAATACTTATTATTGATAATTCTATATTTCCTCTTGGACTACTTTACCTGGATGCTGTAGTCAACAGAAAAATAAAAAATCTCAGACATCCTGTTGTGAGGTATATTGTAACCCATTATGTGTAAGAAGACATATAGTAACTATTATATACAGCATATTACAGTATATGAACATTTGTTATAATGTACATTTGTCCAGTTGCGTAAATAAGCATAATGGAGTTCTGTAATACAGTAAAGGAAGCTTGTCGGTTTCAGTTTAGGTTTAAGGTGCAAGGTGTCCACTGTGGGTGAAACGAGCGACAGCTCTGGGGGAAAAGTTGCCATTATGTCTGGTTGTATTGCTTTATCACTCTGCTGTTGTAGGTGTCTTATAGTATTGGCTGACCACATCTAATGATCCTCTCCGTTGTCCTGATTATGCACTACTTCTTGGAGGAACTAAACCAGATTTTTATGGGTGATGTGAGGATGGACTCCATGATATGTTGGTGCTCCATGATCGTCCCTGGATATGGTGGTGCCCAGGAACTTGAGTTCCACAATAGAAGCCACAGAGCCATTGATGTTGAGACACGGGTAGCGGCACTACCATCTCTACAATCTTGCACGTCCAACTCTGACTTCTTTTTGATTTACCAGGCTTATCACCATTGGTCCACCATGGTGGTGTTCTTTACAAACTTCAGGATCTTCACCGTCGGTTCTTTAGAGACACAGTTGTTGAAGTAGAGACTGAAAAGAAAGGGTGAGAGTAAAGTCAGTACTCTTCATTTGTGGGGGGGGGGGGGTGGAATGACTAGAGGATTTGAGGCATGTGGGAACAGATCAAAATTCCAGTGCTCTGTTTGTGCTAGCAGTTGATCACAAGACATTAGCAGATTTTTATGGTTGTAATGAAGAAAAGGATCATAATACATTGAAACGACATTAAACCAAGACAATATAATGGTCATCCTAACATTTACAGAGAAAATTTCTCACATTTGTCGCTCGTGGAGCCATCTTGCCGGTGCTCTTAACACTCTGTTTGGAGTGTGTCTCTGAAAAACCTGCGTTTGGAGGGCCATATATCCCTAATACTTCACCATACCCCGCCATCTCAACAAAAATCAGGACACCCTACTCCTAAGCATGAACACACAAAACAGAGGGCTAAGGGCTAAATGGTAGGGGCAAGGAGTGAAATGGGATGGAGCCTAGGTCAGCCTAAAGAGCTTTTCTCACCTTTTGTCTGTTGATAAGCCTGTTAACATCCTGCCTGTTAATGGTGAGATGAGTGGGGGGGCAGAGGTGAGAGCCAGGGTGAGAGGAGGGCAGGGGACTGGAAGAGAAGCATTCAAAACCTGCTGCAGAGCTCATTCAATTCATTCATGAGATGACGGTCACTCAGGAGAAGGGGGCGAGAGCTTCTCAACTTGAAGTTGTTGATGTCTGCTAGGCCTTTCCAAACTGAAGCTGGGTCGTCAGCAGCAATGTGGCTTTTCAGCTTTTCTGAATATCCTTTCTTTGCTGGTTTAGTCTTTCTCCAACTTGTATTTGGCTTCTTTTGCAGAGGATTATGTCCCCATACCTGAATGCTGCCTCTGAAGTTGGCAGAGTTCAGCTGAAAACTATGGTTGCTGTATTACACTGGCACTGTAGTTGAAACGCATCCGTCCTTGTAGAAAATGATATAGGAGGTCACACTGTTTGTGTATTCATCCAGCCTGTTTGCCACCCCTTCAAAAGCTTCAAACTGTCCAGTTCGTGGATTCAAAGCAGCCCCGTAGCATTTCAGTGTCTGTGTTGGTCCACCTCTTCACTGTTTTGACAACAGGCTTGTTTGTGAAGTTTTTCCTATATGAGGACATGAGGTGAATAAAACTGTGGTTAGAATACCAAAGAGCCGCACACATGGATGCTCAATAAGCATTTTAATAGCGATGTAGCAATGAAAGTATTTCTTCTGCTTTGTTGCTTAGAGATGGGAGATTGGAGAAGAATAAAGATGGTAAAGGGGTGCAAAATCCACACCGTCTCAGGCCTGCCACTCCCTCGTCTCCTTGCCAGGCTGATCAGAGCCAGTGCACTCGTTGAAAGGATTTTTAACTCAAAGTTTTTGAATAAACTTCTGGAATGTTTTCAGGTGAAGCTCTGCAGCTGTCAGTCAGTAGCTGATCTTTGCTGCAATTGACTGAGTTTGACGTACAACAGATGGCATTAATGAATGAAAATGAACACAAAAAGTAGGATACATCTTACCGAGATGGCCATCTGTGGAGCCATCTTCAAACTTACTAGTCTCTATGTGGGTGGAACAAAGGAAAGTAAAGCTTAAAATGAAATCTCTCAACAAAGAAATTCATGTTGCATTATGACTGATAACCTAAAAAAATGGTTGGATTTTATGGTTGCTGCAGTCAAAGCTAGGTTTTATTTTGATAAGTAGTCATTGAAATGAATCAAAAACCAGCATTTATCAGTTAATGGTGGCAGTTGAGTTCATACTGCAACTCACTAGCTCGTTGTACATTTTTGAAAAGGTACAATGTGTGTCCTCTCATTTACCCACCGTTCTTAAGAAGAAATTTCTTCTCGAATATGACTTGCACAGTATTCATGTAGACTGACATTCACTAACATTTCTGCAGTTTAAGAACACATCACATAAAGGTACCACCTTTAAACACCATATCTTCAGCTTTTTCTTACACTGACCAATAAACATTTCAGGAGCGTTTTATTTACCTTAATTTACCGTAAGGGAAATGACAATTAAGAAAATTTATGCTGTGCTTGAGGGATCATTTAAGGGAAAGTCAACTGTTAAGGGAAAATGTAAAGATGGAAGATGATTTCACTTTAGGAAACCCTTAAATACCACCTAATGGTTTTTTGTGTGCAACATACTTAACCATAGGAAATACTTAAGGGTAATCTTAAGGGGAAAATGTCTTGCTCAGTCGTGTGCTGTCGGCTCTGGGGATCGAACCGGCAACCTTCCGGTCACGAGGCTGCTTCGCTAACCTCCAGCCCATGACTGCCCCACCACAAATTGAGCACAAATACTCAAGACGCATGAAACAACCAGGTGTAAACATGATCAAAAGCTTATCTTTCACTAGCTACATGGACTACATGGACTACCCGAACTAGCTGGGAAAACAATTTTAGTCAATTTATTATATTAAGTTTGGACTTGCCGGCAGGTCCCGGTCATAAAAAGGGTTGAGCCTAGTTTGAGACTGAAAAGGATTTTCATGGGACGGTTCTTCTGGACAAAGAAATATAACACAAGATTAGTTTTAAATATGTGTGTCTGAAAAGCCTCTCCGTTATCATCTATGCCCATTTTCCATTTCTACTCATTTTTGCCTCATCGGTTCTCGCACATTTTGCAGCAACAAAACCACAGTTATGAATATTCTGTAATCCTCTAATGTCTCCATTCATTTTCATTCATATGAAATGTCAAACACAGATTGAGTGTTCCGAGTAGTCTTTGGCATTACGTGCATGTATAGGCCAGGAGAATATGATATGGCCCAAGAAATGAATGTCACCGAGAGATTTCCAGAGGCTATGGAACCTTTTGTTATAGTCAACTGTACGATATGTTCTGAAGTCATAGCCCACCTAGTCTTTCCTACTCAAAATACAGAGAAATTGGGTTTGATGGCACATGGTTTCTCAATCACAATAATGACTCACTTGTCCAAGATGCCAAGGTACCACAACCCTGAGGAAGCCTTTGCCATAATTGCTCACTTGTAATTTTTCCTTTTTCATTTTCAAACAGTCCCTCTTTTTGGTCATACTACTTTCCTTTAGACTAATTACAAAGCTGGAATTGATGGAGGACACTCCTGTCTCTTTCTGTCTGTCACAGAAAGGCGTTCCACTGCTGGGCCTCACTCTCCCTTGACCACAGCTGTAGCCTCTGCGGTTGTTCTGTGAAGAAGAGAGCTTCTAGGAGATGAGAGAATTACAGGCCAACACTACAGGATTGGACCTCCACAGGAAGGAAATTAGCATTGTTTATCTCCCCCCTGAAAGGCTGCATCCCGAAGGCAGCCATGCTGCAACAGTGCCTGAAATACAAGCCATTCCAAATTAATGGTGGCATTCCAAATTGCAAGGGTGGAGTTTGTCCACACACTAATGGCTGGTTTCTCAAGCCCAGATTAAGCCTAAACATAGACAATAGGATGCCGATGGTGAAACACCATTGGCATTGCAACGTAGTCCAAGACATTAGATTTAGTCCCATTTCCATTATTAGAACTTTGAATGCTCAAAATCTCTTAGGTGAACAGTTTAGATTTAATGGTAAGACATGCAGATAATCGTGCCGTCCATCAGCAAATGCCATGCTGGTGGAGTTTTTGAGGACTGTTTTTCAGTGAGTTTCTGAGTGGCCTCTCAATGAAGGAGCAAAATGAAAAAATCAACCATAGCTACATCTCGCTCTAGTTTCTAGAGTGAAATTTTCAAGTTTAAAGACTAGAGAAATTTCTAATTTTAAAAAGCTTGTATAGTTGACCAAGGATGACCAAGGAAAGAGTTACACTAATGTTAGCTTAGCAGTATTTATTATCTGTCACGATTGCGGAAGTAAAACAATAAGTGTGTTTTATTTTCAAAGAGGCAAAACAGAGGAATAGTCAATAAACCAGGCCAGGTCAGAACCATGAGAGCAATAAATGAAGCACATGGGTAACAAGACAGCAACATACAAAGGTCGAAAGCCAAAGTAACAAGCAATCCAAAAAAAGTACAAGAGACCCTGAACAGGTATATATATATACACAGAAACTGTGTGATTGGTGGGTAGTTGGCATGCGACCGTGTCATCAGGACCTGATCAATCATGGCAGTTGGACTTTGGAGGAACCGGAGTGACATTAGCGTATATCTCATTGGCTAGACACCGCAGGGATTCCCAATGGTTATATGATGGATTTGTGTAATGTAGGCTGGGTGTTGTAAATATGCCCACTCGCCTCCTATAGTGGGGCCACATTCTTGGATTTCCTCATGATTCTTACATGTAAGCACATCTCTCTCTCTCTCCTTTAGCCATCAGTCACATGCTGAGGATCTGTGTCCAGCCTGCCATCAAGGCTATCTGGAGCTGGTTAGGGGACAGCTGTCACATGTGATTTCATGTGTTTTAGCTGTTTGTTGTAAATCTCTAGTGTTGTGAATGCGCTTTGGGTAATTTACCAGCACATGTTCTCTCTAAGAGTCGCTTTTGCAGGGTTGCGATGTAACAGAATACAAGTATTCCGAATACAGAAATTGTTTGTATTCAGTAAAAATACATTTTGTGAAGGCAGTATTCAGAACACAGTTACTTTTTACATTTTTAGGAGAATATTTTAAGTACTGGCCCACTAAATAAAAATAAATCTTCAAAAGAAACACCATCAATGCTTGTTTATTGACTTTTTTTTCACACTGCACATAGTAAACATGCTCATTAGATCAACGCTAAAGAGGATCTCAATTAATGACTTCTTTACAAGCACTGAAGTTCCTGCTGATAATTAATAACTTTGATGAAAAATTTTTAATGTGTTACTTAGCTCTGCTAAAGCCTGAGTAGACTGATAAATCAATGTGATGATCAGTTATTAATCTCAGTGTTACTGAGCTCTGCTAAAGCCTGAGTAGACTGATAAATCAATGTGATGATCAGTTATTAATCTCAGTGTTACTGAGCTCTGCTAAAGCCTGAGTAGACGCTAAAGACATATTTTCATTTTGCCTGGAAGGGTAGCATTGTTTCTGCGACAAGTCGGGTAAAACCCTGGCCTTCTGTGAAAAAAAGGAAAGTGAGTCTACAGCATGCAATGTTTCTAAGATGTTTATCCTTTTATGTATGATGTCCTCTGATGCCGCGTACATCATTGACCTGAGAGGGTCAACAGAACAGTTACATACAAAAAACTGCCAACCAGTAACAGTGAGGAACAGCATGAATTAAGTAAAATTACAGCAGAGTTTTTAATGGAATGGAATGGAATATGTTACTGAATACATTCTGACAGTGTATTCAGTACTAAGCCATCTTTTTCAAAGTATTTTGCCCAACCCTGTGCCTTTTTTATTATAGTAGGGATGTGCTTAGTTTAGGCTTTTGTGCTTGGGGTGTGCTTTTGTTTGACAAATTGCCAGCTAACTTCTAACTTGTAAGTAGAGTTACCAGATTAGTTCTAAATTCTGGGGCTTCGAACAGGTACATTTGCATCATGTAGGATTCTACTGTCTAGTTTTCTAATTTTGACTATTGGCCAGGGAAGTGTAGAGTAGCTTTTGTTTAATTTTTTGTAGCTAAGCACTTTTTGACTCAGCATAAATAAGTGTTATGTTTTGTTCTTTTCTTTGGTGCAGTCCACAGTTGAGCTCTCCTAGAGTGGTAATAGATATGGCACAGCATGGTGTGGCTTGTTTTAATAAAATGGCCTCAAAAGCACTTATTTGCCTGTTCCTTCTATCCCTTTATTAGTAGTTTGGCATTTTAATGCCACATGTTGTTTATCTCACAACGCCCTAGAAAAAATGTAGGGTTGTAACAATGGCTGTGGGGAAGCTTCCAATGGTTATGACTTCTCTGTGCAGTGCATGCCAGCTCTTGTAGTGAAACAACATTGATGGATAAAAACCAGTGAGGGTGCAGAATGCAATACTACATAACACAGCAAATAAAATTAAATGCTATTTTTAGACTAGAATGATGCTTTAAAGTAATAACACCGTTTGGCCATGAAAGTTGGACTGAGATCAGACAGTGATAAAGAAGCTGGCTTCGTATACTCTTAAGCCATCATCTTCATTACTTCAAGGTAAAAAAACAATAAAGAAAACAAGCAGTAGAAACTGCACTGCATGCAAGACTTTCTGGTTATTTTTGCCTGCTATGCATGGGCTACATTAGCTTGTGGGCAGAATGGTGATTCCAGCTGGTGAATTTGCTAAACTGTAATAATTGTGTGAAACATACTGAACTTGAGGAGTTACAGGTCTCATTAAAACCGACCCTTTAATTCCCACTTGAAATGCATCTTTGCTTGCTTTCTTGTTGTAATAACTTTATCACTTTTCCTACCTTAGCAATGCTGATGACCCTTAACTCACCTTTTTATTCCCTACCTCAAACACCCAGGTGTCTACTTGCATCTTGCCCAGCTGACCTTATGGTGGGTTGAATGAAACATCAAGAAGACATGACTCCTTCTGTTTAGGAAGGCCACCCAGGTGCCTGTCCCTTGTCACTTTAAGACTACTGCACCTTGCTACTGGCTGGTCTCACCATGCCTGCCATCAGGCCATTGTAACTGGTCCAGAATACAGCAGAATGGCTTGTCTTCAAAGTTCACTCATGTTACTCTGCTACTGTCCTTTAGCTTCCTGCACCAAATATAAAAACCTGATGCTTACCTACAAAGCCAAAAATGAACCAGCTCCTCCCTACATGATGGCAGTAGTCAAATCCTTGAGCCCTTTGAGCTTGAACTGTGGCTCGGCTTAAGCCACCATCATTCAAGGCACGTAAAAGACAAGCATCTAGACCAGGGGTGCCCAATTCTGGAGACCTACAACCTTGCGGAGTTTAGCTCCAACCCTACTCACACATCTAGGTAATTAAGGCCTTCAGGGGCTTTCTGGACAAAAAGAAAATTACACATATCTATATACCTACTTGGCTCCTACAGTGGTCATGCAGAAGTCTCTTTTTTTGACCAGATAACTAATGGTACTGCCAGGCCATTAGTCCAGACGCTGTGAGTCTTGGAAAAAGAAAAATCTTAATGGCTAACTAAGGTAACTCACTATCTATTAGCCTACATATCAGTGACTAGGCTAGCAGTCAGGCTTTGTTGACACCAGTGGCTGTATGATGTGTTCGTGTAATGCATGTTGGATGTAAGAGAAAAGTGATGAATAAAAATTTGGAAATATAAAATCATGACCAAAATGATAAGGCTATGGGATAAAATGCTACGCTACTGAATACTGCATAACATATTAAACTCTTGTTTTAGGCCTGGAATTGTTCTTTGAGGGCTTGTTTACCACTGAGCTATAAACTGTAACTCCTAGATAAAGAGGGGTAAAATGCCAGACTGCCTTGACCAAGCAGCCCCCCAACTGTTGGGCCTGAACTGTTGATCTCCTTGCAGTAGTGTTTGCACAGATGTTTGTAGAAACTTCTGTTTAGCACTGTGTCAACGTCACACATGGCTTCAGGAAATTCCATCTGCTATAATCAAAGAGCTGTGCAATCAGTGTATATGGTGACTTTTCTGCTTTTGACCATTTTTCAGCAGAATTACTGGAATTTGAATAGCTTGCTCTCTCAGAACTCGCAAGAAAGCTCATTATGTAAATGTGGCAGCTATTATCGGTCCTATCTTATAATCAGTTATTAGGAAAGAGAGCAGAAAGCATGTGTTTTCAGTACACGGCAACGTTCACACTGCTACTCTGTGAGAGGCTCAGACAGTGTAATTTACTTGAAGCCCATAAGTCAGGGGAAAGTATACACAACCAGAACCCTCCCAGTTTGGAAAGCTGGAACAGCGTAAACACTCATCAAACCCCCACATGCCTACTATTATTTGGTAAAGAGAAAGAGAGAAAGAGACAGAGATAGAAAGAGAGGGGAGAGATGGGTCTTGCGAAGTGCTTAACAGAAATACCACTTAAGACAAGATAACAATAGCTCAAAATTACGTGTTTAAGACCATTTATTCCAAACACACTTTCAGGATTGGTGGCAACTCTGTATCTGAGCTGTAACTGAAGCTGCTTCTACTCATCTTGCTAATACAAGGGAATGTTTAGCCCACACTCAGTGAAAATGATGTGGAAGTTGTATATGCAGAGCCATGAGTTGAAGCTAAATTTGGAATAACAGGGACTGACCCCCTTGGTAAATACTAGGAATGCATCGATACCATTTTTTTTTTACATACATGTTTTTTGGTACTTGCGATACTGGTTATGATACCATACTGAGTGACTTACTTAGAATTAAGAAGTATTTGTTAGGTAAATGAGCGCAATGTACCAGCACAATGGTACATTGATTAAAATCTAGTTGATGCATTTTTGCTACATTAGTTACCTTGAATCAAGTTGCACTGCAGTGGAAAAGAACAGATTTTTGCATTACAAAACTGGCCCTACACAGCTGTAAAGTATGTTTCATAGTTTTGATCGTCATTTGTCTCTTTCAATGACAGTGTTGGCAGGAATCACCTCCAAGGCTATCACACCCATTTTGATTTTATGCCTTGTTGGAGTTTGGCTGGTCGAGTTGCAGTTAAATGTCCTCTAAAGCATGGCATACACAGTGATACACACTTTCTTTCTGGGTTTACAAGTCAAGAACATGGTCTATGCAACTCAAATAACAGAAAAGTTGCAAATGATAGGAGGACTGTGTGCTGCAGCATGGTTGTTTGGCAAAAAGCTTTATAAAGACAGTCCTCTGCAAAGAGTATGAGCTGCTAATGGCATCTTAGCCTCAAACTGGGAACATTCCAGGCCAAAGTGGTGTGGAGATTAATATTTACTTTTGTCTAACAATCAGAATTCAGTTCTTTCCTTTTCTTCTAATTCTAGATTTTTGGTGGTTGGCAAACCTGTTATGTAGTGCATTGCTTCCACTTACTGGACTGAAGCATGTAGCATCACAGAGACACGCAAACAGGTACAAGTCGTCAATGCGTGTTTTTGGTTGATCACCAAGAGAGATTATGAAGGAATTAAAGCCAATAGCGTCCCACATGTTGAGACATTTACATGTGTCAACCTAGTGACTACCATCTTGCATCACCCATGGTTTGCTTGAGGGTGTAGTCAATTACAATCTGGCACTTTCCCTGTAACATTTTGTCAAAGCACACTGATTTATTTGAATGTGTTAAAGACAGGCATAAATACATTCCTGGTGAAAGTGCTAACAAACCAGATGCTGTTCGAAGTAAAGAGCTTAAACTTTGGGGCACAAATCATTCAAAATTGGTGATTGTGTTTAATGAAAAAAGAAATTGTTTAAAGGGTGTGGCTGGATTTATTTTACTGCACTTGACCAAAAAAATTAACATTTTCTCAGGCAGCAAAAATATTCTAAAATGTGTAAAATTGTATTTAAAGTTGTTTAGATTCATTAACTGATAAATCAGTAAGAGCAAGATTGTATTTATTCACTTTCAGGACCACAAAGTTATCACCCAGTTTTGATGCAGCTCTTATTGACTTCTTTATATCTGCCTCACCTTATCCAGCTGCACTGAGTGAGTCACTCCAAATTCCCCGGCTCTCAGAAGAGAGATGATTTGCATTTTGGTTGGTGATGGATCTCATCCAGGCATAACAATGTTAAGGCAAGATGCCCAATGGATGATAGAGTGATTTCGCAGGTTTTTCTCTGATGTCAATGGAGACGGTGTTGTAAGAAGCAATTGTCGTTCTTTACTGCTGCAAATGGAAAACCGTGTTGAAAATTACCCAAGACAAACATACCCAGACCTTCAGCAGACAAGCAGGTGAGAAAGTCCAAATATGGACAAATACAGCAGCTCTCTCATCCACACACATGGAACCTATCTTTCTGGGTCACGGGGAGAGCTGAAGCCTATCCCAGTCATTGGGTGGGAGGCAGGATACACCCTGGACAGGTCACCAGTCCATCACAGGGCAGACAGACAGCCATATACATTCACACCAACACCTAGGGGCAATTTAGCATGTCCAGTTAGCCTGACTGCATGTCTTTGGGCTGTGGGAAGAAACCAGGGTACCCAGAGGAAGCCCACCCAGATGGGAAGGGCATGCAAACCCTGGCCCTTCTTGCTGTGAGGTAACAGCGCTGCTCACTGCGTCGCCCCCCAGCAAAAAAAGTTAACTGCAATTTTCACAAATAAAATCTGCTAGGTAAAGCACATGTAAAACAATTAATGAAGGAGGCATATTACAGGAAAAGGCTGGACATTAACTATGAAAAAAAATACACACTAATGAAAAATGGCCTTATTTGAATCCCCAGGTCTGTTTGACCATTGAGACACACTTCTTGGCTTTTCAGTGTGAGTACAATGCCTCAAACCTGTTTGTTATGGTGAGTTCTGGCAGCGATGAGGAGGGAACTCTGGTGCTGCTGGCATCTGTCTGGATGGTACTCCACTCTAGCTAGCAACCACCTGTTGAATTACATGAGAGGTGGTCTCGTTGTCTTGCATCCTGTGTCCTCTGATCTCGATAATGGGTCCAGGCGGTCATTCTGTAGGAGTTGAGATACTGCCATGCCACTTCCTTGTCATACCAGACAAGCCTTTAGTTCCAAAAGCTCCTCAATCCTCTGCTTCACTCTCTGTAGTTTGGCTACGAGCTCAACTTGGCCGGTGTGTCACCCTCACTGTTGCTTTCCATGATGCAAAAAGGCAAATTAGCATGAAGGGACACGACTTATCAAAGCATAAACATATTAAAGCATACTTTTTATAAATATTCATGAAAGGTCAGTGTGGTTTATTCATTAAGCATTTGCACTGAAAAGAGATGGACATGTTTATAAGAAGGTCCTTTGCTTCTCCCAAAACAGACATCCTATAGCATTATGGAGAACAATGATTTTCTCCACTTCATTTCAGGAGCTAAAACCTCTCTATAACCCTGAGCTGATTTTGGACTGCATCTCCACATGAGAGGAAGCACAAAGCAAATGGGTTGAATGTCTTTAAGTGCAGATAAGATCCTCACAGATCAAGCAAATTGTGACACTGGACTAGTACCCATTTTGAAAAGGTGAAAGTAGCATCGCTTGAAAGTTGAAACATTGAGTTCTTCCACCAAGGCTTTAACTCTGATGTTCGTAGTCCAGTTGGAGCTGCTTTTGGAGATTCTGATCCTTTTAGCATTCGTGAAACGTTCTATTTGCTGGAACGATTGCTCCGTCACCCTTGGGTGTCATCATACCAACACCAGAGATGACTGTGATTGGTCAGAGAATTAATGTTGATGACAAAAGGTCACAAGTTGAACAGATGGTGTATAAAAAATAAATAAATAAAATGTTGGATTTGGTTGCCAGATACACACAATATAATTAATTTATTGTTGTCCAAATAACTCAGTGTGTAAAGGCCTTTAGACTTCAGTCTTGTATGTTTTACTGTAATGTCTTCTCTTTTACACTTGACAACACAGCCCACAATTGCAGAAAATGTTACTGTTAATTAACACTTTATTTGAATGTCCACAGAAGAGGATGTGTAGATGCTTAGTCTAACTAAATATCTATTAAATGCAACTGAATTTGAAGTTGCATGTGAAATATAACACTAACCCTAACCTCACGGCAAAACCTACACCAATATCACCAAATGATAAATGTTGTTGATAATCAACTATCACCAGAAAGTTTGTAATAATTTGAGTAACTGTAGATCTTCTTTAGGGAACCATCCAAATAAAGTGGGACCTGATTAGCCAACACACTGAAGCAGGTGTGTTAGAGCAGGATAGACATTTCAGCACCGACCCTCAACTGGATGTATACATTTTGTCTATTTTTCTGTACTGAACAAAAATCATTTTCTGGATGAGTAGTAAGTCATAAATCTATTTAGCTTCCTTTTATCTGTAGAGATCATCCCTAAACCTGACTCAAAAGCTGAATCTTTGGGTATAAACAACTACTAAATCAACCCTAAGCTCCTAAATTCCTGACAAACTGGAGTGACTTCCAGAATCCTTTTAAAATCTAAATGGAAAAGGCAAAACAAAGTGTAGGTGTTTACTGTGACACTGCTACGTTTAAGTTAATGCTACATTTAACTGATCGTAGATTAGCAGAACTAAGCTTAGAAATATGAATATTAATTAAAAAATATTAAAAAACACACTGCAAATAAAACACTAACCCTAATATTTCAACATGTTTTATGGTAGCCTCTTAAACTGCTTGAGACCACCGGTGGTTCTAAAATGTACTTCTTCATGTTCTTCATAACTTTCATATTTCATAAGCTCCATTCAGAAGCTGGGCATCGTATGAGGCTGTAACTCTTCTCTCCAGTCTAATAGACGGTGACGTCATTTTATTATAAAAGAAGCTGAACTCATTTTTTCTTTTCTACTGAAAGTCGAGCCATTTTTCCACAAATCTGGGCTATAAACTATAAACAGACGGCGTCTCTTCCGTGATCAACTCTGTAAAAATTATTTTTAAAATAAAATAACACAGAGCGTCTGAGATTTTTGGCTTTCAGCAGTAAATTGTAAGCATGTAGCGATATGTGTGATCATAAAACACATTGTTAATTTGAAGGGAGCTTTTATAAAAAATAAAATAAATTTTAAATTTATTTCATGCCGTTACTGAATAATTTGCTTTATGATTTGGTCATTTAAATTCAGATGGAAAAAAACTAAATATACCCTGGAGAATAAGAGGTTAATAAATTCTGACAACAGGTTCATTTGTTAGAGGATGTATTGTTTTATGTCAGTGCAGTTTTAGTTTTAAAATGCAATTCTTCCAAATTGTTTCCAAATGAGATTTTTTGCTAAATGTAGGCTTGAGACAGTTTCTGTATTACTTTTTGCATGAAGTATTTTAGAGCTACAAAATGTATTCTATAAAATCCGCTCCACTTGTAAATAAAATACAAAAAATGGTGTTTGAATAACCAATGATTTTACCTGTTTTAAACAAAGAAACAAAGTTTTGTTCATGATGCTAAACCCTAGCAAGTCAGCAGCAGTGTGTAGTAGCTGCACATCTAAAGAGAGCAGGATAATCTGCCTGCATGTCATGAGAAGAAAAAGAAAAACACAGCAATTTATGATTGTTTTCAAGTGGGTAAATTGCCCAGTTCAGTCTAAATGCTTACTCTGGATCACTGGCTCCCATGCTCCCATGCTTTCTACTGCACTTATTTCTGAAAACAAACAAAAGGGCTTTAGCGACCGAACTGTCCCACAGTAGAAAAACACTTATTCAGGCTGCATCGGGTATCAAGAACGACACGGCTGAACTTTATACTCGGGTATAAAGTGTTTTTGACCACCTTAAAAAGAACAATTAACGTAGAATATAAAACATGGTCACCTCTGGCTCTCTGATAAAACTTGACCAAAAAGCTGTTTTCTGTTTTTCAGGCAAAGTGGTAATAAAGATGCTGCTTCCTCTCCTTCACTGTCTCTGCAGCCTGGTCAGTGCTCCCCAGTCCCCCCAGATTAGCATTTTATGCAAATTGCGTAGTTATAATTGTTCATCAGTAATTTGTGTGTGTGGTTTTTTTTATGTCTTCTAAATTTTACTAAAAGAAATTGGGTTATTTTATACCAACTCACTCAGCTTTCCCAGTTCATGTCATAGACTTGTGAAAACTTCTATTAAATTCATCTGACCTTGCAAAGTCCTACAGCCCTACTCCAGGTGCTTTTTTAGTTATGAATCTTCGAAATTTGGCTTTATTAAATCATTTTTCCCGATTCATTGTTTGTGCACTCTAAGCTTCGCTCATTGCTTATTTTTTGCTGGATGGAGTTCAAATTTGTACTGAACTTCCAATAAGACCTAAGGATAATTTGCAACATACACTATATTTCCAAAACTATTCACTCACCCATCCAAATCATTGAGTTCAGGTGTTCCAATCACTTCCGTGGCCACAGGTGTATAAAGCCGAGCCCCTAGGCCTGCAGACTGCTTCTACAGGCATTAGTGAAAGAATGGGTCGCTCTCAGGAGCTCAGTGAGTTAGTAATAATTTTGGCAATATAGTGTATATCCACGTAAATAGTTAAATGTTTTGCAGTAAATCATTAATTACAAAATTAAAACATTTTTGCCCATAAATTATTAATATTTAAAATTAATATCTCCTCTAGTTTTCACTTTCTTACAACCAGATCTTGATTGTGGAGTATTACTACAGTTCTGTCATATCAAGACGTTATTTGGCCCAGCATAAAAAAAGGGCCACAGATCTAGTTTAATATAGCTGTATTAACTTAATGATATTTTGTCTGCAAATTTGCCTAATAATTATATGAATTTGCTTGAAGCAAAGTAGTAAGGTGTTAATATCCATTGTAGACCCATATATATATATATATATATATATATATATATATATATATATATATATATATATATAAATAAATAAATTTATATATATATATATTAAAAAAATTATATATATATATATATATATATATATATATATATATATATATAAAATAAATAAATACATCTATATATAGATATATATAAATTTGCCTAATGATTATATGAATTTGCTTGAAGCAAAGTAGTAAGGTGTTAATATCCATCTATCTATAAATAAATTATTATAAAAAAAAATTCATATATATATATATATATATATATATAAAAAATGTATATAAAAATATATATAAATAATCTACATATCTCCATTGTAGACCCATATATATGTTCTAGCATTCCATCATTTAATAATTTATTGAAATAGCTGCATTTCCATAGTTTGGCTGTTGCATTTCATTGAGGGGTTTTATTTTATAGGCAGATATTTGTACCATGTCTCTGTGTGATCCCTATTGAGTGGGTTTCATTGGGTTTAGAAAGTTTGCAAGTTACAGCTTGTAATGGCTTTACTTGCTGCATACTAGATGATATCTCACTCTGTGGGTGTGAATAATTTTAGTTATACACAGCAAAATATATTAAATTCCTTGTGCTGTTGGTAGGGGACTTTCCACAGCAGCCAAACCTCTCAGTCAGCTGCAAATACTCACACCTAACAACCTAGACTTAGTACAACACAACAGGGTGCACTCTGACCATTACATGGACAACAACCAACAATGACAACAGCAAAGATGCCTTCATGAGGCATATTTACATCTACTTATGAGAACGCTGTTAATTAAGCTTGGCTTTATCATTTTCCCTTTAGTCAAAATATGGAGTGAAAAAAGCCTGTAAGTTAGATTCTTAGCCATTCTCTCATGGTGTAGCTTCAACTACTGAATGCAGAAGTTAATTCATAGATTTCCTAAAAATGTAGGAATATTAAATAAAACATTTCTAAAAGCCACCTGACCAAAACCTGAAATGAAAAATCGAATTTACCCATTTTTCACTTACCACAGGTGGTGGCGAACAGCCAAGTCAGTGTGGAGTATAAATTTAGCTTTTTTAGTCTAGAACTGAAGATACAAGGCTAACGTTGCTTTAAAAAAAAAGTCAGCAGTCACCCAAATAGCTCAAATTATTTCTATAAAAAAAAACACCAAATCTCTTTCAACCATCTCAAACAACATCCAGGCCTTTATTAAAGTTATGCAAAATTGCTGATGTGGCTCAGGAGCCCTTCGGCTTACTACTATGGTTGATTATGAAACGTCAGTGTTGTTGCTTTTAAGGGGGAGTTTAAGTATTCAAATACCAACAAGCATTCAAAGCCTACAAAGACACAGATCGAGCCCTTATGTTTACACATACCTACACTGCAAAGCCATCACAGCACAAACCAGCCCTAAGCTGTATGAATAAAAGTCTTACTAGATTAACTTTCTGTCCAACAAGAAGTCAACCTTTAACCCCCCCCCAAATTTCTGCCATGATAGAACTTTTGATTTATTATCAATAATTTTAAAAAGATGAAATTCTTTTAGATCAAAGTGTAATAACCTTTGCCCATGGCTGGGTCAATAATATTAACTAATAGCATTATTGGTGTGGGAGGCGGTGCTCGTGCACGTGAATGTATTGCAGCATGCCTCAAAAGTCCTGACCCACATCTGTAAACTGGTGCCGTTCAGCTGTTGCCTTGTGAACCAATGAGCTAAATGAGCAAATATAGTGTCACAAAAAGCCAGACTGAACTTTAGCAAACTGTGTGTGAAAAGTGTCTAAGAGCCTCCCTTTTTGATCAAAAAAAAATAACAAACTTATGATCCCTGATTGAATTTTTTCATGCATTCAATAACCGTTTTAGCTGCTTAATCCAGATAGGGTGACAGTATTTATTTTATTTATCTATTGTTGATGTTCTACATGGAAATAAGGCAACATCAGAGGGAACAAAATTAAAATGTAATTTTTCTGCACATTTTCTATTCATGTATGGAGTAAACCCACCACACACACACACACACACACACACACACACCCGTTACTTTTGCACTTTTTTTTTATATTCGTCCACTCATCCGTCATCTTTCACCGCTTAATCAAGATAAGTTCACACCATTTATTTCTTCCCAATATGTTCAACTGAGCAAATAAACAGTGACTTATCAAATGGGCAGAGGTGTGTTCTCTGTAGAGGATGTGTAGCTTATTTTCACTTAGAAAAGTCAACAAAACATGTCACTTGACCATAGATGTCCCTCTTTTGGGGTGTGTTTATGCACAATTTAAAGAAAAAAAGAATTCTATATCGTTATACCAGATGAGAAGCACGCCTTCATACAACATGGCACTGCTCTGGGCAGTTATTCCCCTACTGCATTCAGTGAAAAACAAGCGGTGTGCGAGTGGACTTTGGCTTTGGTTCTGGTATGGTGAGTTAGTGATCACTGAGGAAGGCAGGCAGTGTTAAAGACAAAACAACAGCTGTGTAAGCAGAGGCCGCATATGCATACAGCGTGTTTGAAAAAAGTAAGTTAGCTTTCACTTGGTGTTACATTAGGAACAAAGAGCATCGATTATTTGTAAGTCGCTTTGGATAAAAGCGTCTGCTAAATGTAAATGTAATGTAATGTAATCAAGAGCAATAAGCGAGCTCTCAAACTGACTGCGGTGGAGTTGCAGTCTACTTTGAATGAGACCCATGACTACATCTGGACGCGCAACGAAACGGTCAGAAAATCTTCATTTCTTAGAACAAGGTCATGGTTAGTTGAGCGCGCACTGAGCGGTCAGGGTCAACAGTAATGTTTACCTCTTCAAATCTGGTCTTCCAGAGTTGGACAGCAGAACATTTTATTAATACTTAGTCATTTTCCCATGTACAGTGGAGTCCAAGGAGGATGCTCTTGTTTAGGAACATCACCTCAGAACACTGGAAATGGAGCAATGTACCAGACAAATGGAGAGGAAAGATGAGGCTCCAACAATCATCGCTTAAATAAACACGTCATTCGAGCTGTCCTTACACCAAACAGTCTGTATATACTTTCTGTTCAGGCTCAAACATGAACTAAACTTCTCAAGAAGTCCCACTGCAACTGTTTCTTGCTGTTCCTTTAGTCTTGAATTTCCATCCTGTGCCGGCGCTGTTTGCTTAAACATAATGTAAGCTATTCTTACCCTGAAAATCGAGTAACGTTCCAGTACACTGACCTACAAAAGTTAAACGGTAAGGGGGTATTATGAATAATGATGCGGAATTGCGCATAAACCTCAAGTCAGGGGGCTGCAACTCACAACTCTGCCAACTTTCAGCTTCTTTTATCAAGATGACCTTTCTACTTCCAAATGGCTCCTATACTGGACTGGGATTCAAACCAGTGGCTGAATGCCTGGGTTTTCAGCCCTGAAAAAAGCTCCTAGTCAGAAATCTGAGTCTCTGCAGCATCGTTATGAATTAAGGCTAAAATGTTGTGCAGGTTTTAACATGGACCTTTTTTTACACTTGCTGACTTGTCTTAGATGGTAAGTCAACGCCCCTTTCCCGGAAAAATTTGGCTCGTTCAAAGAATGAACAATTACATCATCCTCTTCGAAGTAATGTTCTTTTTGTTTTCCATTTTTCAGAAAAGCATGTTAAAAATACCCCAACAAACCTCACAATGCCATGCATGCACGCACATGCAACAAAAGCCAAAGGCCAGCTCAGTGTTTTTTGTACCTTACAGACCAAATGGACTGAACATAGACAAATGCTTTTCCTTGGTTGGCGAAGGGCAGCGGGCGAAGGAAAGTCCAGTTGACACGGAGACAGATCGGTCTTTAAAATTTAAAGTAACACTTTGTTGATACAAGACGCCTACATAAGCCTTTCATGACAGAAATTTGGTTAAACTTCATGTCATTTCACTTCAGCAACTATTGACACTTGGAGGAATTTTGGAGCCTTTATGACTGTTTATGTAGGGCAGTGGGCGGCAACATGTGGCTCTTTTACTGCCCTCTTGCGGCTCCACTGCGGAACTAGATTTTAGGTACGATTAGAATAATCCTCATTTGCTGTAAAATAAAGCTCTGCTGAGTGTTTGAACGCAGGTCTTAAATGCTGGAGTTAATGTAGAACTGCTTATTCACCCTTTAACCCTGAAGGCTGGTGTGCAGACTGCTGCTAGCAACACCGATAAGAATCACAACTTGCCAGTAGCCAATGAAAAGGCAAAGAGAAAGATTTAAGACGAACAGCGATATTTTGGAGATTAATGGCCCCATTTGCATTTATAATCACTCCAGCTGGTTTCCTGATGCATTCAATCTACAATGAGAAACTGTCAAATGCTACGAAGCCTTGAGGCTGAAGTCGCTTCTTATTTACCAAATTCTTGTTCGTACTTCTCCGTTCCACCTTAAATGGTGTAACAGATACATTCTGGCATCTCAGGCGGTTAAACGGTTTTAAGGTGGCACGGAAAAATTTGAACACAGTACCACTTCACAACAAGATCGCCCTTTTAAAGAGTAACAGTTTTACATTGGTTTATTAATTTTTACTGATTAGATCACAAACACCTTAAATCGTCACGGAGTGACTTGTTGCTTGCCATGTAGTGAACCCACATTCACCTGTACTAGTAAATCTCAGATCTTGCCAGTTACTTACCGTGTTTTGTCTTCCTGATCAGCCAGCACTGAACCCATCAGCAGCTAGAACTGCATATTAATGCCATTTTAAGCCCTCGAATACATAAAGGGTGGCTCCCTTTATGCAGTCAAGGGCTTAAAATGGCATTAATTGACCGGTGATTTTTTTGGGAAAAATTTTTCAAATGAAAACATTTCATTCCTTGATCACATGTATTCTTAATATTTGTTTGTGCACATCTTGAAATGTTATTTTTTTCCATATTTTTGCTCACAGGATCTAGAGGTCTTTTATGGAGAGGGTCAAAACAGCCCCTACATGAATTCATAAGAATTTGGACGCATTATGGTTGGTTCAATTTGTTTCATCAATAAGAACATTTTATGCCTTGATATTCTGCAAATACTTGGGACATTTCTAAATAACTTAAGTCTTTTGTAAAAGTGCCAGTCAGTTTACTACAGGGTCTTATTCAACATTGATTTTTAGAATGATTTAACTTTCTAATTTATTAAAATTATTCTTTATCATATTAAAAAGAGACTTACCAATTAATGTGAATTAATACAAATTACCAGGATCATTGAGTTTCAGTTGGGAAGCTTGATGGATATAACTGGTTGTTATGACTTTTCCGATGGATATGAATGTTTCCTGCAGCTCGGAAAGGAAAGAGAATATTGCTTTGAGTGCTGGATTTTATTTTGTCCTCCATCAGTTACTGCTCAGAATGTGCTTCCAGCATCATTTGTCATAGCCAGTGCCCAACTATCACCTCACTATAAGCACTGACCTGTTGTTCATGCATAAAGTAAGTTTTATCAAAAATTGTTTTTTTTTTTAAACTCAATTGTAAAGTCAGCTAACAAACTGCTTACACTAGCCTGCTAACTAGCAAATGTTGAGTGTTGCTTCGGCTGTACTGGACACGCTATTGAGAAACTGATCAAAGGACAGAGAATAAATAAATAAATAAATAAATAAATAAATAAATAAATAAATAAATAAATGCATGCAGTTAAGAAAAGTTCTAATGCATTTAACCAGTACTGAATCTTTCTGTACTGTACATGGGAAATAATCTACTCATGACTGAGACATTAATAAATATTTTTCAAATTAAATTTTATTATTTAAGTTGAAGGTACAAATAAAAAGAGCAAAACTTTTCGAACAACGCTGAAAGCGACTACGCGCTTGAGGAAACAAAGGATTTAATATTTCTTCATCTTCTAGATGATGCATGTTCATATTTTCCGGTAAAGTGATGCAAATGTTTAAAAAAAAAAAAAAAAAAAAACACCCCAAACAAAAAAGCTGTGGCATGAAGTTATTGGATTATTAAGTCCATGTAAACACACTCACTGTGCATCAGACACTTTAATTCTATAATTGATGACACAAAAGACTGTCTTATTGCATCAACTGCATTGTAAAGTACTGCATGTATTACTTACTGTTAGCTTGGTAAGATTCTCAAATGCAGATGAACTTTACAGCTTAAGAAGCATCAAGTCAAGCTTCTCTGCAAAGCTTTCTCTCTGTCTCCGCCTCATCTTTTACTTTGTGGGCACTGCAGTCTGGACTCCATTAGATCAATTCCTTCTGTTTCTTTCACTTGTGACCACAAAACTCACCCACCAAGATTGGCCAGGACGACAGCGGCCGGCTGAGAACCGCAGCTTTCTGCCTGAACTGTACAGTCAGAATTTATTGGGCCCTGGCTGGAAGGAGAAATCGTACCGAGGAGTAGAGATATATCCCTCTCCCAAAAGTTCAGAGTGATGGCTTCTTGCAAAAGCCTTAACACTAGACTGAGACTTCCTTCCCTTCCACAGCAACAGGGCGCTCAGAGCATGTAGATGAAACAAAGCTGGATCTCAACCGCTCCAAAGGCAATTAGGACCAGCCAGCCCTCATCGTTGCCATGCTTCATTTAGTGCCATATGTTTGTTTCCATTACACTGGCTGGATTTTAGCATCTTAATTAACTTAAGCAACATGGCAATATAACATTAACAGGCACGGCAGAATGAGTCAGCACTGGTTAAAAGGACGGAGAGACTGCTCTCAGAAGAGGAGCTTCTCTGCCCTGCAGATATTCAGGAACACCTTCCCTTTTCTTAGTCTAAGTATCATTTAACTTACCAGTTTTGTTTTTTTTCAGTTAAGTAAGAAAGAAATGGCTGTAAATGTGTTAACATAAGATCTGTTTGCTAATCTTTATTTTCATCACTCCTAAACAGTGATGGACAGATTTCTTTTCCAAACTATTGTTAATTGCAACCCCTGACAGGTTTGAGTGCTGACATCCTCACAAGAAGATTTTATATGATATAAGAACGAGCACAGATTTGACAGCCTTTAATGACTAAACAACGCAATGATGAACTGGCTTCAGTGCATGAAATGAAGTGCCAGCTTGTCAGCACTTCATTTACATTAACTATGCTCTAATTCATGCAGAAGCTTCAGTAGGGAGCTAATAAAGTCACATTCAGCAGCTAACGGCTGCGATTGCAGGTGAAGTTTGAGGTCAACCGCTAAATACACCGCTTCCTCTACTGACCAGTTTTCAGTATTAAGTTTATGTAATGAAGTAAAGGTTAGTGTGTTACAGGATGGCGGGGAGGCGGAACCCAATTGCAGAAACAAAAGCCGAAGGAGATTTATTGAGGCAATGGAGCGTGTCTTTGTGACGTTACTAATGAGGTGACCTGGAGCCAGGTTCGCACCGCCACTGTACCGATCAGCAGTCTGGAGTTACCGCTGCGCCACTGGGACGCACAGGCATCAACGGATAAAGCACCTCAAGGAAGGGAAAAGAGAAAAAGGCCGGAACGTCAAAACAAAAGCTGAACAATAAGTGAAATAAATAGAAGATGAGATAACAAAAATGACTTCCGCCAAGATATCGAGGAGAAGTCAGACTCACTTGCTTGCTCTTCCTGGAGCAAACACATCTTACAGGGCTTGGAGCAGTTTGTAACTCAAGCCTTCTTGTGGGTTTTAAGTGGTTTTGGGACAATTTCTCTTTGTGGTCCTCTTTCATTTCTTTCTTTTAGTTTTGGGGCAATTTCTTGAACACCTGTTTGTCTTTTGTTTTCTTAAACACGAGTAAGTTCCATACCGGTCAACCCTCTACAAAGGTGTGACAAACGCTGCCGTTTGAATCAGCCTTAAGTAGGGAAGCCCACAGGTGTGTCAAGTTGAGCCTAATTAGTCTGTGGCTCCTTGCTGCTGTCACCCTCTGCTGGCAGCAGGTGGTGCAGGCTGGACACCTTGCCGCCTCCGTCGCCCTCTGCTGGCAGCAGGCGGTGCAGGCTGGACACCTTGCTGCCGTCGCCCTCTGCTGGCAGCGACGGGGGCCGGCTTGACCCCTACACTTAGTTCTTTTTTTGTTTGGTTTTAAGATGGTAGAATATTATTGTGTAATGTAAAATAACATTTAACTGTATTTTTGCAGTGTATGAGATGCGTTTGTACTAGTTGTGTTTTGTACCTGTTTCATTTTTGTGTTGTTTCGGTACTATAAAACATAAAAACATGGTGTATTGTCTTCAAATGAAACAGGGAATAGTTGCAGCATTTGTTTCTACCAATGTGTATGTAAAATAATTATGTCCACTTTTGTACTGGTTGTACACAAAGTATTAATATCATTGTTATTTTCTATTTGTACTCTTTTTATCAGTATTACAGATGATACAGGTAATAGATTTGGCGAGTTAACCACAATGGTATTTTTAAAGTTGTTAAACTGTTATGCTATTGAGATTGTACTGATATGCCAAAGACGTAACTGATGAATAAGAAAACGGTGAAATTTGTGCGCACTCATTTTCTGATCCGATATGAATGTAAGCAATTTTGCTGAATAAGGGTCGTCACTAATATTTATCTGATCTTGTTTTCATCCAAATAAACCTGGCTAGTCTTTAATATGTTAAATTATTGCAAACAAGCAAACAAACAAACAAACTTTTTTTTCTTTGGGAATTATTTCGCCAGACGCCTTGCATGTACCTCTTTAGATAAAAAAGGCCAAAATCTTTTACAGACATTAAACACTTTAGATGGTTCCTATCACCACCAGCACAAACACTTCTGATTCAGTAGGTTTCTCTAGAATGGTGCATTTCACACCAAACCACTCTGAATAACTTACATCTTACCCATTTAATTACACAGAAATTTGGGAAAATGGGTGGGATGAAACTATGGGTATTGCATCAAAAACATTTAGAGCAAAAACTATACTTGAAAGTCAAAACACTGACAATTTGATTGGCAAAAAAAATAATACAGAAATAAGCCTCAACAACAACAACAACAACAACAACAATAATAATAATAATAATAATAATAATAATAATAATAATAATAATAAACAGAACAATTCCAGGCCTTTGAAATCTGTAATAAGTACAATGTCTAAATGAAAATATAAGGAGTATAAATGTACAATTAGTTAAGCATTATCTACCCCTGTATCCATTCCCCTCATTATCTTTATATTTTGTATCACCAAATTTGAAGTAAAAGTCAATTTTATTTATATAGCACATTCAAAACCCAAGTGCTTTACCATTAGTGCACGAAATTTACCCCAGTATTAGTTCTCAACTTGCACCAGTTACTATTCACACATAAAACACATGAACTCCACCACACCCAGTCCTCAACCTGCACAATTCATTCCCTTCAACATCAATCCATTCAACAGTAAAAGCCAATTAAAGAAATGCAATTAGAGCATGGAATTAGTACCGGTCACTGAGGATGCCTGTCTGATGTGAGTTGGTAGGCTGTTCCAAGGCCTAATCTCCTAATAGTTTAAGCTGAGGCAGTAGAAGAGTCAGCAGTAACTGAGAAGCTGGCCTTAGATATCTTGAAGGATCATATAGACATACATTATGGACATGCTCTAAGTGCAAGGAAAAGCAAAGCCATATTACGTCAACAAAGAGACGCTAACAAGAGTAACGTAACGTGATCTCGTTTCTTTGAGCTGGTTAAAACTCAGGCAGCAGCATTTCCGACTAGCTGTAAATAAGCGAGACGTTCAACTGACCCCAAATCAAGTTGTATGAATCCAGACTAAGGCCTAAACTTTCATTGAAGAGGACTAAGCACTTAGGCCTAAAACTGCTGCTGAATATGTTATGCAGTATTCTATGGCCTACATTCCACCACCGTTTCACCCACTTTCCATCTTTGCTAACCTGGATTAATCCAACATTTTGGAGCTAGAATTATATAAAATACAAGATTTACTGATCGGTATCCTTTACTGACATAATCAGTTCAACAGCTACTTTCCTCCCTCTAGTGCTCAATGTTTTTCTTGATGTGAAGTCAGAACGGGGCTTATGTAAGTCAATTTATCGCCGTTAAGTCTGCAGTGGTTTTATGAGAGGCTCCAGTTTTGATGATTGAGATATATATTAAGTATTGAACCATGAGCACCTCACAGAGGGCAGTATATCATTTTTTTAATAAATACATGTGTTTTAAGCTGGTGCTTAGAACTGGTGCTCGCTTTGTGTCAGTGATATCTTTGGATAAAAACCTCCCGTAGTCTGTTGAAAGATGAAAATAAATTATTTTAATAAAAATAACCATCAGAACAAGGCATTGCTTAGACTACATTCGGTATATCACTGTAAAAACAACAACCACAACGGTCATCCATTGAACTAGAGCTTCACAGACAAGCGTCCTATGGATATGTTTAAAGTGCAAGCATTAGTTGCATGCATGCATTCCTGAGTCATAAAAAAGTGTTATTGATTCATTGTGTGAATGTGTTTTAAAAAAAAAAAAAAAAAAAAAAAAAAAAAAAAAAAAAGAGGAGGAGGAGGAGGAGGAGGAGGAGGGGAGTGGGTGCACATGTTGAACAGGCTATTGCTGCCATCTACTGTAAACATCAGGTACTACTAAACATGTTCACATTCACGGTAAACTAATGATGCTAATTCACTTTCTACAACCAAAAAAAAGTTCAACGGGTTTAAATAAACAGAGCTCGAACAAAAGTGGTTAACCAACAGTGCTAAAATGAAACATAAAACATAAATAATTTGCATATCAATACATTACGATGTACATATATTTCTCTTATACACTGGCTGGCTGAATGTCTCTTTAACATGTTGAATTGCTGCACACCACAGTTGATACATGTCTAAAACAAAGAACAGCTGCAAAGTATAGATGTACATACATGTTAGAACTCATTTTCACACTTTGACACTTGACTATGAATGATAACCCATGTAGTTTTGGTCACTTATACTTTATCAGCATCGCAGCCAACCTCTACGAGTCACATTACAGTGTTGGCTAAATCCTCTTGCCAATCTTCACAAATATTAGGGGCCTTAAGGTGTTTGGATATTTCTGTGAAGCGACGATACAAAACAAAACAACAAAAAACACACAACACTACACTTTACACTGTACACTTACAGGCTTCAAATAAACCTATAGTTTCTTCAGGGTCTAAGCCAGGCAGGTGGGCTAGCCAGTGTATGGTCTTATGTGGCAAGTTCATCAAAAGCAATGCTGTTCAAATATCATAGAAGTGGCAGCACGAGTATCACTTTAATCTTCTGAATGTTTCTCTTCGTCTGATAAGTTAAATACCACCCCTGTTCAGCTAATGTAATGCCATCACACCTACAAAATATATTAGCATGCATTTGCTTAGGGGACTAGGACATGACTGACTGAGGACGTTTAAATGAGGGTCTTCTGCGGTCTTCCTTTCTGCAGGATAATGGCTCCGTGGTTCTATGCAGCAGTTAGTTGTTAGTTTCAAAGAACATGAAGTCCTGTAAAGAGACATTAGACAACATTTACATTTACAGCATTTGGCTGATGCTCTGATACAGATCGACATACAATTGGATCATTTTACACAGGCAGGCCAAGGTGGTGTTAGGAGTCTTACCCAAGGACTCTTATTGGTGTAGTGTAGGGCAGTACACCAACAGCACAAATTAAAAGCAGTATTACAACCCCAATTCCAATGAAGTTGGGACATTGTGTAAAACATCCCTAAATTCCTTCTAACTGCACGTTGAGAAACGTTGTTCTTAAACTGTTGGACTATTTGCTCACGCAGTTGTTCACAAAGTGGTGAACCTCGCCCCGTCCTTGCTTGTGAATGACTGAGCCTTTCAGGGATGCTCCCTTTATACCCAATTAACCTGTTCACCTGTGGAATGTTCCAAACAGGTGTTTTTGAGCATTCCTCAACTTTTTTGGAACGTGTTGCAGGCATCAAATTCAAAATGAGTGAATATTTGCAAAAAACAATAAAGTTTATCCGTTTGAACATTAAACATCTTGTCTTTGTAGTGTATTCAAATGAATACAGGTTGAAAAAGATTTGCAAATCATCGTTTTCTGTTTTTATTTATGTTTTACAAAACGTCCCAACTTCATTGAATTTGGGGTTGTATGTAAACTGGCTACACAGGTGAAGTACTATAGTACTATAGTAGATGTACTACATGTTTATATGTATATATATATATATATATATATATATATATATATATATATATCAGATTAGATACATTTTTTATATTATAATTTTTAAATATTATATTTTTAATTAGGGAACATTAATGAATTAATTAGTCTTTTGATTCTTAACGTTCTGAGTTAAGACACACACACACAGACAGACAGACAGACAGACAGACATTCAATTCCACTGTGAGAGGACAACACCACTATTGGTCAGTAAGAATGTGTAGCTGTCAAGTAGCCGTTACTGAGCATGTAGAAAATATAGGATATAGGGGGAAAAAACACTAAAACAGAGAAATTGGACATCTGAGATGTGGAGTAAGGTTTTATGGACTGATGATTATAGATTTGAAATTGTGATCACTTTTGCGATTGTGTGAAGCAGAAAATGCAACCAATATCTAAGACTGAACTTTGGAGGTTGATAAAATAAGTAAAAGCTACTCCCATGGGGGAAAAACCAGAAGCGGTCATAAAAACAAAGGGTGAAAACACTAAATACTAAAAATGATATTATATTTAGCCTCTGCATAATTATTCATTACATATGTTTTCAGATGGCTGTTGGAATTGACTCAACCAGGGGTTCTCAATCCCTGTCCTGGAGGTCTACCACCCTGATCCAACACACCCGACTCTAATGTCCAGATACCCCCAAAGGGCTTCATTAACTGGATCAGGTGTGAGCTGATTTCAGCCAGGATTGGACCTGGAGAGCTATCTTCCTGCAGAGTTTAGTTCCAACCTGTATCCAATAAGCTGCCCCACCCCTTACTTAACTCTAACATCCAGCCAATCCAATCAGGGACTTGGGAAGAAGTTGATTAGTTGGAGCAGGTGTGACAGATTGTGATAGCAATTGGGCTCTGCAGGAAGGTAGCTGTCCAGGTCAGGACCAGGTAATTTGGTGTTGTTCAAATTGGGTGTGTTAGAGAAATCATCACTTACAATGAGGAAACAGAGTCCAATCATCACCGCTTTCATTCTGACGTCAAGATCCAAAGGAAACTGGATCCCAAAGTTATCAGCATCTGTGAAGGCCTCTCGCAGAAGCCCTGTCCACTGCTTACTGATCTTTCCAATGCTGACGTCATCCATGGTCAAAATCTGTAAGAATGTGAAAATCCTGAAACGTGAATCCTGTACTCATAATGCTTTAGAAATGCATTTCTCTAAGTACATTATAGTTTCAATTTACACTTGAGTTATAGTTAAATGCATAACAATTTATCAAACAATAATATCTTATACATCTGCTTAATGAAGAAAAAGTATCTCCATTTTTTAATGTCACTGGGGCACAACCGCTTTACATTATGTGAAAACTTAAACCAATAGTAGTGCTCAAAAAATTAACTTGTATTGAAAACTGAAGTAAAGAATGATCCCTCCCCAGTAAAGTTTAGATTTCTTTGGACAGCAACAATATATAACTTCATGAAGTCATATCTGTTTAAAGGAACATTGGGTCCGCTGTGATGCAGTAACACACACTATAACGACAGACCCAGGCATACATACACCCAGGAAAACAGTGGTTGGGTATAATCACTTCCGCCCCTGACAGCTATAGGAGACATGGGAGAAGACATCTGAGAAGAACCAGACACAGCTTCAAATTCTTCTAACAAACATTTCATATGATAATTTATTTATTTTTAGCTAACTGCAAACTGTAATGCTAGGCTTGCTGGCTACAGGTACTAGATTGTTACCAATTAGTAACCAAAGCTAAATCGTTAGCAACACAGAGAGCTACACTGTGTGCACAATTATTAGGCAAGTCTTATTTTTGAGGATTATTTTTATTAAGGACCAACTACAGTGCTCTCCGTTAATCCAAAATGTTAATAAACCTCAAACATGAATGTTTAAGAAAGTAAAAGTGAAGTTTTGGCTTTCTTAGGAGAATATCTATACGTGCACATTTATTGGGAAACTATAATGGAGCAGAATTATTACGCAGCTAAATGAAAAACACACATTTTCCCCATCTCACTTTATTTTCATCTGTTCAAGTGAGAATTATAAACAAACAACTCAAAACTTTCCAATAAACATTTCTGACATAAAAAAAAAATTTGTGACCAATACAGCCCCCCTTCTTTTCAATAACAGTGATAAGCCTTCCATTCATGGAGTCGGTCAGTTTCTTGATCTGTTGATGATCAACTTTTTGTGCAGCAGCAGCCACAGCCTCCCAGCCCCTGTTCAGAGAGGTGTCCTGTTTTCCTTCACTGTAAATCTCCCGTTTAAGAATTGCCCACAAGTTCTCAGTTGGGTTCAGGTCAGGTGAGGAAGGGGGCCATGTCATAAGATTTTCATCTTTAACGCCTTTACTGACGAGCCATGCAGAGGAGTACTTGGATGCATGTGATGGAGCATCGTCCTGCATTAAAATCATCGTCTTTTTTGAAAGATGCAGATTCTTCCTGGACCACTGCTTAAAGAAAGTGTCTTCTAAAAACTGGCAGTAGGCTTGGGAGTTGATTTTGAGCCCATCTTCAACCCGAAAAGGTCCAACCAGCTCATCTTTAACAATACCAGCCCATACCAGTACCCCACCTCCACTTTGCTGGCGTCTGACTCGAAGTGGAGCTCTGTCGTATTACTGATCCAGCCACGGGCCCGTCCATCTGGTCCGTCAAGAGTCACTCTCATTTCATCAGTCCATAAAACCTTTGAAAAATCTGTCTTCAGATATTTCTTGGACCAGTCTAGATGCTTCAGCTTATGTGTCTTGTTCAGTGGTGGTCGTGTTTCAGCCTTCCTTACCTTGGCCGTGTCTCTGAGCGCTGAACATCTTGTACTTCTTGGTACTCCAGGTAGGTTGCAGTTCTGGAATATGACAGAACTGGAAGATAATGGGTTCCTGGTAGCTTCACACTTGATTCTTCTCAAATCCTTGGCAGTTAATTTGCATGTTTTTTTCTCAACACGTTTCTTGCGACCCTGTTGACTGTTTGCAACAAAACTTTTGAGGGTTCTGTGATCTCGCCCCAATATCTTAGCAATTTCAAGAGTTCTGCATCCCTCTGAGAGACTTTGTCATTTTTGACCTTTCAGAGTCAGTTCAATCTCTTTTTTGGCCCATTTTGCCTAAAGAAAAAAGCTGCCTAATAATTATGCACACCTTGATATAGGGTGTTGACCTCCTTAGGCCACACCCTCCCTCACTACACAGATACACATCACCTGCTATGCTTAAATCCATTAAGCATTCAAGTTTATCCAGCTTGGAGTTAGAAAATATGCCTAAAAATGATAATATGGTCAAAATACTCACTTGCCTAATAATTGTGCACACAGTGTATTTTACGTTAGCCTGAACATAACAATAAGATAATGGCGAACTTAAGCAACGCCTTTAAGCCAGCTTTGATTCAAGCCTTAACCAATTCCTACAATAACAGAGGGATCAGAACAATACAGTGCCCTAAACAAATACTGGCAGCCCTGCTAAACATGAACCAAATGTCTGTAAAAAAAAACATTCATTACTGCTTTTCCTTTTGATCTCTCCTCCAAAGTACTGACAAAAATCTAACATTTATTTGAAGAAAAATACTTGAAAGAAAAAGACGTAATCTTATCATAAAATAAATCTTTGTGAAATCTATGTGAGTCACAATTATGAAGACACAGTGGGGAGGTTGGTTAGAGTGGCCAAAGAAACTACAATCAGATGCCACCTACATAAACACAAGTTGTTTGGAAGGGTTGCCAGAAGAAAGCCTCTGCTGTCAAGGACCAACGCTGTTACTGGAACTTTCAGAGGGACTGTATTCTGTGGTCAGATGAGACCAAAATAGAGGTTTTTGACAACAAACACGAGAGGGGAGTTAGGCATGGGAAAAAAAAGATAGCCATGCAGAAAAGTACCTCATCCCCAGTGTGAAGTATGGTGGTAGACCTGTGATTGTGTGGGGCTGTTTTTCTTGTTTTCCTACCTCAGCCAGGAAACTTAAACTGGGCCGTGATCCAAAGAACATCTCAAAATCAATACGAAAATTATTCACTGACCATTGAATCAAGATTTTGCTATGAACATCCTAACCCCCTGAGCTAAACCCCCATAGAAAACCTGTGGGATGAGCAGAAGAGGGCGTAGACCTCAGAATCTGAAGGATCTGGAGAGGTTCTGTATGGAGGAATGGTCATGGCCATGTGTTGTTCAGTCTCATTAAGCATTACAGAAGAAGTCTCAGCTGTTACCTTTGCAAAGGGAGGCTGTATAAAGTATTAAATAATAAATATATTTATTTCATGATTAGAATGATTATACTTCAAATAAAAGGTCAAATTTTCCCAGAATACCTAAAAATGCCAACTGCTAGCACTTTTGGCTTTTCAGGGTCTGTTCTTTAACCTAGACTAGGTTCCACATACACTATATTGCCAAAAGTTCTGAGAAGGCTTTCCACAAGGGTTAGGAGTGTGTTTATGGGAATTTCTGACCGTTCTTCCAGAAGCGCATTCGTGAGGTCAGACACTGATGTTGGACGAGAAGGCCTGGCTCACAGTCTCCGCTCTAATTCATCCCAAAGGTGTTCTATCAGGTTGAGGTCAGGACTCTGAAGGCCAGTCAAGTTCTTCCACACCAAACTCGCTCATCCATGTCTTTATGGACCTTGCTTTGTGCACTGGTGCGCAGTCATGTTGGAACAGGAAGGGGCCATTCCCAAACTGTTCCCACAAAATTGTGAGCATGAAATTGTCCAAAATCTCTTGGTGCTGAAGCATTAAGAGTTCCTTTCACTGGAACTAAGGGGCCGAGCCCAACTCCTGAAAAACAACCCCGCACCATAATCCCCCCTCCACCAAACTTTATACTTGGCACAGTGCAGTCAGACAAGTACCGTTCTCCTGGCAACCGCCAAACCTGAACTCGTCCATCAGATTGCCAGATGGAGAAGCGTGATTGGTCACTCCAGAGAACTCATCTCCACTGCTCTAGAGTCCAGCGGTTGTGCTTTACATCACCGCGTTCGATGCTTTGCATTGTGCTTTGTGATGTAAGGCTTGGATGCAGCTGCTCGGTCATGGAAACCCATTCCATGAAGCTCTCTACGCTGTTCTTGTGCTGATCTGAAGGCCACATGACGTTTGGAGGTCTGTAGCGACTGACTCTGCAGAAAGTTGGTGACCTCTGCGCAGTATGTGCCTCAGCATCCACTGAACCCTCTCTGTCATTTTACGCGGCCGACCACTTTGTAGCTGAGTTGCTGTCGTTCCCAACCCCTTCCACTTTGTTATAATACCACTGACAGTTGACTGTGGAATATTTAGTAGTGAGGAAATTTCACGACTGGACTTGTTGCACAGGTGGCGTCCGATCACAGTACCATGCTGGAATTCACTGAGCTCCTGAGAGCGACCCATTCTTTCACTAATGCCTGTAGAAGCAGTCTGCAGGCCCAAGTGCTTGATTTTATACACCTGTGGCCATGGAAGTGATTGGAACACATGAATTCAATGATTTGGATGGGTGAGTGAATAGTTTTGGCAATATAGTGTAAGTTCCAGCATAGAAGAGAAAGCTGACTTGCTGGAGCAGCCATCAAAACCTCATATGCAGGTTATGCTTAAACCTACGAATACCCTTGTTTGCCAGACCAGTTCAAAGATAAATGACGTTTAAGGATCCTTGCAGATGACCTCGTATTTACAACGGAACTCCAGACATGCAATTAGTCTGAGTCTAACTTCTGGTTACAGCCAGCTATTAAAATCAACATTGTATCTCAGAAAGCCAAATCTCATATGGCTCTCAAGGGACAACTAACAATGCTTTGTTTATATTTTTGACATTGTTTATATTTTTAGCATTTCCACAAGCTAAATCAGATTGCTTGGTACTCTTGCCCCACATTTCTAAATCCTCTAGGTTAGGCATGGTAACAGTTGTTTGATGTTTTGGGGCCTTTTTGTAATGAATATGAAGTGTGTCCACTACATGCACTGACACAATCACTGCATTTGAGGATACATATAGGATGTAAAGTAGGGCTTATGATCCCTGAATACTCTTTAATACTTGTGACCTCTTCATTTATGGAAAATATATCACAAAGCTGGCCATGAGTTTAAACACTCAATGAAGCAATTTTTGCTCAAGATCTTTTTGATATAAGATTCTCAAGGCTGGCTGTCATGTCTGCCTCTCAAATCTGCTTCAATAACTTTAAAGCTGCACTATGTACATTTGGGAATGTGTAATTGATTCTTTAGTTTTACACGGGATCTAAGAGTCTACAGATTGAAGGGAAGGTAGATTAGTCGCACGGTCAATCACACTTCACATTCGCTGTGCTTATATGCGCCAAGCTTTCTGTATGAGGATCCTCTTAACTTTTCAACCTGTTTCAGCACGACAGTTTATACTTTACCTGCTGGGCTTGCTTAAACCAGAATAAACGTACATGACTTTTTAGATAAACATGTAAGCTAACTTTGTTTTTGGAATGATTTGGTAGATTTATATTTATAGAGTTATACTCATGTTAACAGGGTTTTTGATTTCACATGAGTACAGCAGCAGAGTGTCCCAGACGTGGCACTGAGGTGACGCAGCATTTGGAGAATAAGTAAAGATCCTACTTTGTCCATGTGCCACATACATTACAGAACAGAAAATGATAAAAAAAAAGCTATGAAAAACAATGAAAATGAAACAGAAGCTCAAATGAACTCAATGAACCATTTATCCTTTTTATAAAAGGATGTTTGCAGAAACCTTCTTCCTGCACCAACGTGTGGTACCAATGGCCAGTTTGTCCAAGCTGTAGCAGTCAAGCTGCCGTGTCGCTCCCGTTACGCAGAGATAGTATGTATGAAACAGGTGTACAGTTAAAATGGTTAAAGCTTAACTGTGTGAAATATCACTGCAACTGAAGCTATGAGTTTTTGGTTTTAATAGCTGATAAAGCTTATGTAAAGGTGAAAATATTTTAAGCCACCTTTATGAATTTCGTGAGGGAAGCCATTCTATGTTTGGAAGGCTGCTGCTGCTTTGAGCTACTGGATGTTGTAAAATGAGACAAAATATCAGGATGATCTGATTCAGGGCAGAGGTCAACTTTACACACTAAAAGAACACTTAAAATGAATAAAATGTACAATAGAATAAATAAAAATAAAAAGTGAATGAACTTTATATAAAATACATTTTTTCAAACAGGAACATGACTATTAATTAACCCAAACCAATATGCAGCTAATATGGCTAGTATGGCTGCTCCAGCACTGAATTGAGACTTTTCACCTAACCTCTATTCCTTGGATGTGGAAACCAATGGCTCTTGGATTTGAAACACATTTGAGGTCTCAACAAAATATGGAACACACTCTGCTCATGCACTGAGGCTTGGAGCGCTCTCCATTCCAATTAGACACAGCGCCAGCATGATGGTGGGATATTTGGGCAATGCTACAAGTACCTCAAAGTCCACGTCTGGAAGGCAGCTCCAGCCACAGAAGGGCCCCTGCAGCTTGAGGACAGGCTCCCTGTGCTCGTTCTGGATGGTAAACTTGGGCAGAAAGGGATGCCACTCTTGGAGCACATAGCCCACAATGTTCCCTGGAGGAGACTGGACCTCCAGCTGGGATTCATCGATCAAGCCAATGGCAGCAAGAAAGAGAAAGCGAGAGAAAATATGAGTGACGTTTTTTAAACCAACTCAAAGGCTCTTGGAAACTTGGATTCTTCTACTTCCATGTAAAAAAAAGTGCATCACTTGCCAAAACATCACAGCAAGTTTAAAGTACTCATTTGCTTTTTAAGGAATATCGAAGCCAATGCATGTTTATATCGTGGTGAGGGATAAACATTACGGGTGATAATTCTCTCCATGAATTTACTGCATTATTGAGCTAAGCATAAGTCCTCCTTTTGTGCTTTCAGTTGTTTTTGAACAATACTGCAGATGCCAATAAGCACAATGACTTCTGTCTCACTGTCCAACTCTGAGGAGATCTAAACATCTTTGCGGAGCTAAAGACGGCTAGAAATCAATGTAATGAGAGCTCAGAATTGTGGACTTATGGCTGTGTTCTGTGGAAAAGGTGCACCTATTTACCTCCTGTAGACAACAGGGGAAGAAGCAGGACATGCACTTCAGTGGACGGCTGACCGTGATCACTTCCTGTCCAAAATTGTTGAGGATGCGGATTGTGAAAGAGCGCAGGGGGCCGCAGCACTGGCGCGTTAGACAGTCGTTCTCCTCCACCGCATAATACACATTCTGGCCCATTACATTTCGGATCTCATACTTATTGTTGCTTTCAAAGCCGGCCAGAGCTGCAAACAGGAATTCGCATAGAGGTAGAATGAATGCCTATTCTAACAAACCTTCCAAAATTAGTCATTGTAAAGTGGTGGCTTGGTTAGGAACTCGGCAGTTTTGAGCTCAATCCTGGATGATAAATGTCCTTCTACTGGATAATGGAAAAGAAGCAATGAGGGGTTGAGTGCTATACTCAAGGAGACATGATGTCAGGAGCAACTTGATCTCTGCCAAGCCAAGTGAAGAGTCATTCCAACTCAATCTTTCAATCTGACCTGAATCAAAGAAGCTACAAAACTAGCAATTTAGAGCACGAAGACAACCTACAAGGAAGGGATTCCCAGTCTTTCTGAGATTAGGCCATCAAGATGAAGCAGGCATTTTGTTTTATTCCTTGTACAAATAACCTGGAATATATTAGACCATGAGAAAAATATCTGTATTATCAGTGGCATCAGCTCAAGTGACTGATGGGAGAAATGCCATGTGGGAAAACTGCACTATGCACAGGAAGGCTTGTCCGTGTTTACGGTGACCCGTCGGTCATTCTGCAAGACTCTCCCCAATGCCACATGACTCTGCCCCCATCTCCATCTGTCCATCTTAGGAAAATCAAGGCAGAATCCAGTTATTGACCATTGGCACCAGATTCTAGTACTGTGGGGACAGAAGAGACAAGGGAGTTTGATGCCTGGCCAAGCACTGCTGCTATACAAAGCAGGTGACGTGATTAGATGAGTCTCTCTGTACGAATCAAATGTAATGACATGCCATCATAATGTATCAGCATACTTTATAACAAATCAATACTTTACTAGGGAAAAGCAATATTGGAGTCCTCCACTGAAGCTTATATCATTTAGCTAGGCTTCTGAAAGTAAGCAAACCACCATGAGTTGTATTAGTCAATAGCCCTCAAATTCATTGTTATCAACATCTTGTGATATTGAATTAGCTATGACAAGGATGCACTCGGTGTGCTCTATTGGGTTGTAGGCTATATTGGGTATTTAATCTCCTTTCAAGCAACATTACTCTAATGCCATATTTTCATTATCTACATCTAAATAATGAAGCAGGTCAGTTCCCTTAATAAACAGTCTGTATAATTCTATTGGTATGCTTTGTGTTGATGGGTGGGAGGCAGATCCAGTCATTCCAGTGTAGTGGCAGTTCATATATTTAACCGTTAGACGTCAAATATCTTGAATCTTGACCAATACACAATTAAATGCATAACTTACCATGCTCTATTCAGTAATTATTAACTTTCATCACTTTTAGTACTTATTAGTACTAAATACTACTACAATAAAGTGGTATATTTGGAATGTTAAGAACAATATATATATATATATATATATATATATATATATATATATATATATATATATATATATATATATATACACACACACACACACACACACACACACACACACACACAAAACCCCTGTTTGAGAAATTCTGCTATACGTCATTGCATTTTAAATGTCTGTAAGAAAGGCAAACCTGTAAAACAAAGTGCAATTTACCATTTAATGTCTAACTAATAACAAATAGTCGTTTGTGAAATAAGTTTATTTGATTAACACACAGAATTAAATGAACCTACAAACTGCCAGCTCAGCCCCTCGTCCCATTCAGCAAGTCTACTGTCATGTTCTCAGCATCAACTTTTGATGCCTCTTTAAATAGCTATCTCTGGTATCCTGGTTGCAGTCTGGCAATGTGGCAGCTTTTGTTCTCTCTGCACAGAAAATCTCTCTGAAGAGTTAAACATCTCGAGGGGTCACTTAACTGGAGACAAGAAGTCAGGGTGATGCAGCTAGGTTTGGAACAGATGATGCCTTTAAGATTAACTGCCTTGTTCAAGGACATAAGGACAGTAGCTCTGCAATATGGAATGGTCATCAGCCAGGATCAATAACGTGTTCTGTTACAGGCACCCGAGGGATGCGGGCTAAGTGCCTCAGCGTAAAGCATTGAATGTAAATGTCTGTAAAAGCACTGAACATACCCTCTATGAGCTCCACCTTCTGTTTAATCAGTAGCTGATCAACCTGTGTTCCATAAAAAACAGAAAAGAATCAGGTATCTCTCATAAACCCATTTTGCTTCACAAATGAAAGTGCTGTCATTCATTAAACTGTTTAGGAGGCAAACATTTGTACAAGAATAATTCAACCAAATCTATTCCACCGAGACCATACGCAGGCAAAGATCTCACCTGTGTTAGGTATTCTAGCCCAGGTGGACATCCTGGCATTCCAGGATTAGGCACCATGTACATATGTGCCATGCCTTTCTGCTGAGAAAGAAGTAGGTCAGATTAAAACAAGGAAGGCCAACTTATGGAGCTTTAGCCCCATCTGCTGGTTCAGAAGTACAGCAATAATTCTAAAGCCAGTGAATGTCTCATTACGCCGGCTTTCAAAGTAAATCTCAGCATATCGGAACTTGTATGTCATCACTGTCCAAAGACAATCAAGTAGCTCCAAAATAATAACTTTAGAGGAGAAGGCAAAAACACTCTTACCTTTAAAAGTAAGTTAATGTAAAGAGAATTTATTGTAAGTGATTTAAGAGCATTGCTATTGGTCCATTCATCATGAGACTGGAGCTACATGGTTTTCTTTGGTCAGCAGTGAGATATATATATATATATATATACACACATACACACACACACACACACACACACATTAGGGGTGGTAATCTCTTGGCACCTCACGATTCGATTCAGAGGGCTGTGATGTGATTATAAAACGATTATCTATCTTTTTTTTTCTATACAGAACGACTTGGTACTTTGAAAGCAAATTATTTGTAATGATCTATAATGAATTTACTTCCAATATCTTTTATTAATAAATCAAATGGACGTGCTGTGGTGAGTGAACTGGAAGACTCATTCACTGCTCTTGTTTGGAGCACGCGAGGCGCCGCTGCCACCATTCTGCGGTCAAATGCGCCGTTACGGTGAAATAAGACCCAGAGATAATGGATGTCCACTCAGCACGTTACAGCCGTCCTGCCCGTTTTCTGTAATGATTTTATATCTCCGGATTTGGTCGGGTTGAAGAGAGTCAGGGGTCACTGTGTCAGTAAAGTATCTGCGAGACGGGACTTGAGCAACACAGCGCGAAAGCCCCGTTTCTCAACCAGACTGCAGGTCTCTTAGCAGCAGCCTCTCCCGGCCAGTAGCTATGAAAGGGCAGAGAGATTCAGCTCAGACCAACATTTGGAGACATTCACCTTCGAATTTCCCCGTTCCACCTTAAATGCTGCCGCATTTAGCTACATCCGGCGCCTCGGTCAGAATTTAAGGTGGAACGTAAACATGTGAATAAGAAGCGACTTCAGCCTCGTAAAACAGCCGAACGAGGAGAGATTTTACAATAAGCCGCTCTCCTGCTGACGGAGACGGGAGGGAAGCCGCTACAGCTGAAGCAGCAACTTCCGCCCTTCGCGTTCCGTCAACATTACGGTAAAAATGAAAAATTACAAAATCGATTTTTGACATTTGTGAATCGATTCAGAATCGACTCCGCATCGCGATGCACCAAGAATCGAGCTTTCCCCACACCCCTAATACACCCCTAATACACACACACACACACACACACACACACACACACACTCATATATATATATATATATATATATATATATATATATGAGTGTAGAGATACTGGGGGATACATTACTGTGTAGCGCCACTGCGCTGGCTCACAGAGGACAACATGGACAGCATGATGACAGACGGAGACCCTGAAAGCTCCTGGAGAAACGCTAATGATCCAGATAGATTACGGTATTAATTCTTCGTCGTTTGCAAAGCCTCGTACTCCTCATGTCACCCTAATCAAATCCCAGAATAGTGCCTCACCGTTCACTGCAGGTTCCCACAGCTGAGCGCAACACGACGGCCCGTCCAGAACAGCGGCGCGCTGCCCGCTCAGCCTCGACCCACAACCGACATCTTCTCCACGACAAATCACCTAGAAAACAACAACAGGCGAGCAGTTTGGTCAGCCATGACGGCCTGCACAGCGAAACAACGCCTCTCTTTCTCTTACAGACTCAGGAGCAGGTTTAGAGGAATAAACAGCCCCCCTCTCACTTCTACCTTATTATGAGGACAATAACGGCATGTCGAAAGACCCCGGACCCATATAAAACAGCGCGTGTGATTGGCCAACGGGGTTATTCTCGCCACCTGCGAGAGCCAATCAGCGCTCAGAGACGTGCTCGGCTACGGAAGCCTCTACAAGGATGCGTGTGCGCGCCGGGGCAGTTGGGTCTATTTGAAGGTAGATATTTAAAGCAGCTTCCTCCTCCTCCTCCTCCTCCTCCTCCTCCTCCTCCTCCAGGGACAATCCCGTTACAGTTGGTGTTTTAAAGCCATGCTGCGGCCGCTGGTTTAAAGGATGCGTTTGGAAAGTTAATACTGGGTTTACTCTTAACATTGAATAGTTTTGATCACAGGTCCTCTTCCCTGCCTCTGCCTCCTCTTAACCTCTTAAGATCCGTATCTTGGTTATTCTTGTATTAATCTGTAATCTACGTTTTACAGAATTTATCATTCATACATTATAGTCATTAAAGACTTTAGAAAGTCTTTTCATTTTGCAAAAGAATTTTTATTGGTCAAATTAATAATCAAATTATTATTGGTCAAAGTGCTAAAATATATTTAAAAATGAATTTGAGGCCTCTATCAATTATGTCTGAATGATTTCACTTTATATTGATTTGTAATTAAGACAAATTAAATATAGAATAAACTCTCAAAGCAGGAATTTTAAGTAATTAAATAATTTGAGTTTGTATTAAATTATATAACAATGTGTATGTTTAGGGCAGCGTGGTGGGTAGCGCTGTCGCCTCATAGCGAGGATGGCCTGGGTTCGATTCCCCGGCCGAGTGACCGGGGGGCCTCTCTGTGTGGAGTTTGCATGTTCTCCCTGTGTCTGTGTCGGTTTCCTCCCACATGTACAAAGACATGCGGTCAGGCCAATTGGACGTGCTAAACTGCCCCTGGGTGTGAGTGACTGCCTGTGTCTGTCTGTCTGCCCTGCGATGGACTGGCAACCTGTCCAGGGTGTATCCTGACTTCCACCTGATGACCGCTTGGATAGGCTCCAGCACCCCCCCCATACCCCCCCCCGTGACCCTGAGGGAGAAGCGGCCTAGAAAATGGATGGATATGTATGATTACTATTATTATTATTATTATTAGTAGTAGTAGTTGTAGTCGTAGTAGTAGTAGTAGTAGTAATGGTAGTAGTATTAAATTATTTTTGGACCAGACACATTTTTAGATTTTTTCACTTCAACCCCCCAAATTAAATAAACAAAAGTCATGTATAGCTGCACTTTGTAGTTCTACAGTTACAGACTGTAGTCCATCTGTTTCTCTGATACTTACCCGCTTTTACCCTGTTCTTCAGTGGTCAGGACCCTAATGGACCCTCACAGAGCAGGTACTATTTGGGTGGTGGATTCTCAGCACTGCAGTAACACTGACATGGTGGTGGTGTGTTGGTGTATGTTGTGCTGGTACAAGTGGATCAGACACAGCAGTGCTGCTGGAGTCCACTCACTGTCCACTCTGTTAGACACTCCTACCGTGTCATTCCACCCTGTAGATGTAAAGTCAGAGACGACAGCTCATCAGCTGCACAGCTTGTGTTGGTCATCCTCTCGTCCTTCATCAGTGGTCACAGGACGCTGCCCATTGGACACTGTTGGCTGGATATTTTTGGTTCGTGGACTATTCTCAGTCCAGCAGTGACACTGAAGTGTTCAAAAACTCCAGCAGCACTGCTGTGTCTGATCCACTCAGACCAGCACAACACACACTAACACAGCACCACCACATCAGTGTTACTGCAGTGCTGAGAATGATCCATCACCCAAATAGTACCTGCCCTGTGAGGGTCCATGGGTAAAAGGGGGTAACAAAGTATCAGAGAAACAGATGGACTACAGTCTGTAACTGTAGAGCTACAAAGTGCAGCTATACAGTAAGTGGAGCTGATAAGATGGACAATGAGCGCAGAAACAAGGAGGTGGTCATGTTATGGCTGATTGGTGTATAAATATACAGTATATATGCATGTAGGACAGTAGGACAATGCAAATAAAAACAGGACAGAAAGCAGTGATTAGTAAATATCCACTTTGATCAGTATTAAACAATAAGAGTACACAGATGAGATGATTAATGATTTACCTTAAACACACTTATTCTGAAATTTATGCCAGCAACATGGTCCAAAACGTTGGGAGAGGGGCCAATTTATGACAAGGAACATTGTTAAAAGTTCAGAAAATATTTTAAAAGAGGTGATGTAACATTTTAAGGCGATGTAATCATGCTTGGGTATAAATGGAGCATCTCAGTTCTTTGAGCAAGGATGGGTTGAGGCCACTTTGTCAAAAATTTGCATGACCAAGTAGTCCAACAGTGTTTTTAAATAGCGTTTTCAACGATTTTAGGCTTTTCACTACTCCATACGGTGCAGAAGGTCATCAAAAGATTTTGAGAATCAAGATAAAAAAACTCAACTCAGTGCCACTAACCTTCGACCCCTCAGATAGGAGATAAAATACAGCGGACGCCATATGGCAACAATGTCCAGAAACACTGATGAGTTTTCTGTGCTCAGCTAAAGCACTGATATGAAGTGGACTGATGAACAGTGGAAACATGTCCTGTGGGTTTTTGAAGGTGTTGCTGATATTGCAGCAATGTTTTGGTCTGATGCTGTATAGGAAACAAGAAAAATGACAGCAGTTACTGTGTAACATCCTATTGTCCACTTTTTTCAGCACATGGGCTTATTTTATTTTAAAATGACATTCTCAAATTTTAATGTGATGAAAACAGCAGATTTGCAACATCTGAGCAGTTTGAAGGACTGGCTCTCAACATCCTTGATGGTCTAACTTGGGGGTCCTCAATTCCAGTTCTGTGGACTGGCACATCTGATGTGTGCAATAACGAGCTCCATTTACTCCGTTACATGTGCTTAAGTACATGTTTTGCTGAATTAGTTTTTTCTGAGTATTCTCAGGTGGTATTCATGTTTTTGAGGAGAGTAATCTACTTGTTACACCATGCAGGCCAACCTGTTTTTTTTCTGTCAATGTAATTATCTTAATGTCTTACTTTCTTTTATTTATATGCCACACTGACAGAACCAAGGTGGCTAGCTAGTGCTAAAATAAAACTACATATGTGCTACAAACTAATGGTAGCTAAGTAAGTCAAGGTCAGCTTTTCTCAACACTCACTTGCTCGAATATGTCCTCATCCTCCTTAAGTGCTACATCAGGATATTAAAAAATGTGATGACCTTGGTAGAACATGAACCCTGTGTAACTGATGCATCATTTAAGGTGGGAAACAAGAATAAGAAGCCAAGTTCAGCTTCGTCTAATCTCTATCCACTATACAAGACTCAGTTCCAATTAGGTGGTGAGGTGATGGCCGCTGGTTTAACTGTTAAACTGCTACAGATATACACTTGGATGGAACCGTAGTTTGTCAGATTTCTTCTATTTGTGTGACATTTGCTCACAAAATCTGGCGCAAAGCACAACAAGCCCACCGGGAATTCTCCTGATTACCCACTCTGGCATTGCTTGTTGCCAAGTACCACTTTAGCCTTTCAGTGCTGTAAGTTCAGCTTCTTAACACAATAAAACTCCCTCAGCTTTAAAAACATTCTTTTGGGTCCAGAACAGAAGAATAGAAGTTAAAGTCCACTTTTTCTTTCATGACACAGGCACTAAAACAATTCCACTGCAGTGGTTTCCTTACTTCCATTTCTTTTTTTTTGCATTTAATTTCATTTTTTTTCTTTTTCATTATAGCACCATGACTGCTTTTCTAAGTTCAGCTTCATCTAATCTCTCATCTTTCTTTTTGGAGCTTTATCTTTTCTCCTTTTATCTGCTCACAGAATGTAGCCCACGGGAAGTTCAATTACCTGCCGCATTTGGCAAAGATTTCAGCACAAAGACTTCATTACCACTTTGCCGTGAGGACCTGCTGTTTCTTATCCAAAGACTATACAGATTACACACCTTGATGTTTTCATGATGTCTTCCTGCTCAATGTTTGAGAAACATAAAATTTAAAATACCCATTCGGATTAGTGCTGAAGAATAGATAACAGCTATTATGTTTACCTGGGCCCAAGGAATTTAGGGCCTCTTGGCAGTGTCTTTATCCAGAACTGTTGGCAAGATTTCTTCAAAAGGTCAGCTCTGAAACTGATTTTCAGCTGCATCAAATGCATTTGACTTGAAAGTTGCCAGGTGCTTGGCAGGGCTCAGAGACAAAATGCTGAAAAAGACGTACAAGAGCAGGTTCTGACAAGCGATTCCCAAAGTAGTGGGATTTATGTTAGTTCACTGCTGATAGTATGTCTGTATTGGAGATGTCCGTCCATCCATCCATCCATTTTCTAAGCCGCTTCTCCGTCAGGGTCGCGGGGGGGTTGGGGGGTTGGGGGGGGGCGCTGGAGCCTATCCCAGCAGGAAGGCTGCATTAGAGATGTTATCTACCTAATTGACTAATCTGAAGTTGTTTAATCCTTTAGGGCACAGTGCCATTGAGGAGGCCTCAGGGGCAACAAAAGGCTGGTAAATGTGTGTAATACTAAAAAACACCTGGTAGTTAATTGGCAACACGTCAGTAACACGATTGGGTATAAAAAAAGCATCCCAGAAAGGCTTTTCAGAAGTAAAGATGGAAAGGGGTTCACCACAAATAGTCAAGAATGTTTCTCAACATAAAATAGCAAAGAACTTTATCATCTATGGTACATGAAAGGGACAAAAAAACCCAGAATTGTTGGCTGTGATCTTTGGGCCCTCAGATGGCACTGCATTAAAAACAGATATGATTCTGTAGTGGAAATCACTGCATGGGCTCAAAAACACTTCTGAAAAACACTGTCTCTGAAAACAGTTTGTCGCTTCATCCACAGATGCAAATTAAAACTCTAAAATGCAAAGAAGAAACCAAATATAAACAGGACCCAGAAATGCTGCCACCTTCTCTGGGCCCGGGCTCATTTAAAATGGCCTGCGAGGAAGTGGAAAAGTGTTATGTGGTCCGACTAATGAAAATGTGTAATTCTTATTGAAAATCATGGACACGATGTCCTCTGAGCTAAAGACCACTCAGCTGATCAGTGCACAGCTCAAACGCAGTATTCATGATGGTATAGGGGGGCATTAGTGCATATGGCATGGGTGACATGCGCATCTGTGAAGGCACTGTTAATGCTGAATGATATCCATGTTTTGGCAACATATGCTGCCATCCACATGACATCTTTTTCAGGGAAGGCCTGAATGATAATTTCAGCAAGACAAATGTCAAACTTCATTCTGCATATATTACAACAGCATGGCTCTGTATTAAGAGTCCAGGTGCTAAACTGGCCTTCCTGCAGTCCAGAGCAGGCCTGTCATTCTGTAACGCCAGGGAGCGATGAGGTGGACGCACGTGCTGAGTAAAGCGAGTTTTATTATGGGAAAATCCAAAATCAGGGTCAAGACGGTCCAGGTTCATGTAGCCAACACGGGGAGATTGGGGTTCAGACATGACGAAAGAAACACAGATACATTTGTGAGATACACAACGGAGAAACACACCAAACAATCAGTACAAAGACCAACACAGACCAGGGCAAACACAGTGCTTATAAAACACAGGGATAGCAAGGGACAGGCGGAAAACAGGTGGAAACAATCAGGGGCGGAGTAACGAAAACATTTGATGCATTATTAAATGAAAAATATGACAAAGGAGACCCTGAACTGTTGAGAAGCTGAAATCCTATATCAAATCAAACCAGAATGGGAAAACATTTTCACTTTCACAGCTATAGCAGTATCTCCATAGTCAACTCTTACAGAGTGTTGTTGAAAGAAGAGGTGATGAAACACAGTGGTAAACAGGCCCCTGTCCCACCTTTTTTGGAACGTGTTGTTGGCATCAAATAAAAAAAAAAACTAAATTTCTCAGCTTCAACATTTGATATGTTGTCTTTGTAGTATTTTCCTTAAAAAAACATGGTTTACATGATTTGCATATCATTGCATTCTGTTTTATTTACATTCTGCACAGCATCCCATCTTTCTTGGAAACAGGGTTGTATATGATATACAGAGTGAAGAGAATGCAGATGTTGATGGTGTGTACTGTGAAAGCAGGACATGCAAAAATGATAAGAATAAGAGTAAACCATCTACAGTAACTGCAAACATGAGTAGTGCAGTAACACTGTACATATATGAATAGTGCATTTAAAGGTTTTGTAGTGAAACAGGAAAAGGACGTAGGACATTTGACAATAAATAAAAAGAAAACATCCAACTAGACAATGTCAGTAGTGTGAATATGTAACCAGCTTACAAGGTTAATTTGAGACTTTGTGTGATAAAGTCAAGTCTGCCATCAGCACTGAATGCTGGGAGTAAAAAAGTACTGTGTCCAAAGCCAGCAGCACTATGGACGGTGGACTATGGACGGTGTGATGAAAAGAATAAAATGAAAAGAATACAACTTTTAACATGCCCACCTTCGAAAATACAGTGGGTGGCACTCACCCCTTACCTGAAAAAAATGTGGAGTAGGATTTACTTAAAAAAAACTTAGGAAAGTTTTTCCACATAAAAACTGCTGGTAAATTTAACAGACCATATTTTCAATTAAAGTTTACTCAGAATTCTTGGTGGATTTAATTAGAAATTCTTCAGTAAAGGCCACTTTGCAACACCCTCATTCAAGTATATTTTAATTGCTGTATCTTAATAGATTTTACTCAAACATTGTAATACCACATTAAGCCGTGGCTTTTAAAATTCACATACTAATACTAGTAATGTTGTAGCAATGCATCATGCTTACTTGTCAAATATGTTTACGTTATGGTATTCATTTTCTTAAGCGATGATTGCCATAAAATATACAACAGCCAATAAGTGACAGACACTATTCTAAATAACTTATTTTTTTATTGTTACCCTAATGGAAATGCATTTTCAAGTAACAACTGAAAGGATAAAATGGTGCAATTAGTATACAAGATAAAAGGACAAAACAAATGGTATCGATCTTTCATCACATCCAGCTCAAGTAAAATCTTTTGATACACTGTGTATGTGTATGTATGGCAGGTGTGTCTGAAAATGTTTGGGAAGCATAAAAACTGCATGTCAAGCATATCTGAAAAAAATGAACATTTGGAGAAAATTTTAGAACATCTAACTCATTCAAGAATTCAAGAAAAGGCGTAAGGACTAATTCTACAAGTCTTTTAACCAACTGTCAAACGGTTTCTAAAGTCTCACTTGCTGTATTAAGTATTAAGTGTCACAGTGCACAACTTTCATTTTTATATCAGTAGTTTTCTCTGCAAAGAATTACTTTGAGAATTTGAGGTCTGTGTGTGTGTGTGGGTATGTGTGTGTGTGTGGGTATGTGTGTGTGTGAAAACATTTGATGTTTAGATGTGGGGTGACCATACCTTTGACTGTGTGTGTGTGTGGGTATGTGTGTGTGTGTGTGTGTGTGTGTGTGTGTGTGTGTGGGTATGTGTGTGTGTGTGGGTATGTGTGTGTGTGAAAACATTTGATGTTTAGATGTGGGGTGACCATACCTTTGACTGTGTGTGTGTGTGGGTGTGTGTGTGTGTGTGTGTGTGTGTGTGTGTGGGTGTATGTGTGTGTGTGTTGTACATCTCTGCAAAGAATGAACATTTACAGAAAATTTTAGAACATCCAGCTTAAGTAAACTAGGATACAAGATAAAGGAGGAAGGGCAAATTATCCATCTTTCAATCAAACGATTCTCACTTGCTGCAAACAATAAAAACAAAAATAAAATGATAAAAGTACAAGTGCTGAGTGTCACAGTGTATAACTTTCATTCTTACAGTAGTTTTCTCTATAAAGAGTGAACTTTTGGAGAAGATTATAGAACGTCCAGCTCAAGTAAAACAACAATACAAGATAAGAGTGAGGACAGAAATGATGAACATCTCTCAACTGCTTGTAAATTCTCACCTGCTCTGCAGAAGTGAAAATACAAACTGTGGAAGTTCAAGCATTAGGTGTTACAGTGTAAGGACAAAAAACATTCTAAAGTCTCGTTTGCAGCACAAAATAAATAAATAAATAAATAAAACTGCAGCGAGTAGAAGTTTAAGTGCTGAGTGTCACATTGGACAGTTTTCATTCTTACATCAGTAGTTTTCTCTGTGAAGAGTGACCTTCTGGAGAAAATTTTAGAGCATCCAGATCAAGTACAATCTTTTGAAACACTTCAAATGTGTGTCTCAGCTTAGGGGGATAACTGAGATTCAGGGAATAGATTAACCCCATGAGCAGAAGGCAGGCATTTGTGAGATTTCTACATCCATCCAGTACCTCAGTTTCATCAATAACATTGACCACGATGTCTGGGGTAGCACCTTCCTCTGCTGCAGCACTGGCCAATACAGTGATCTTCATCGCAAGGTCCGCAAAGCTATCTTTGATCATGCCTTTGCTGATATCCTGCGACTATTTGCGACTATCCTGCGACTATCTGTTAAAGTGGATTTAACAGAATTAAACAGTCCCTATAGACATCCCAACACAATTCCCAACTGCTATGTGAAGTCAAAGAAGAAATGGGAAAACACTAAAATTTACCTGGTAGCCTTTAATGAGCTCCTCACTGGACTCTCCCAGGAAATTAATGAGGCGTTGGATCACAGCATCTCGCCTACCTTCCTGTTGCTATAAAAAAGTGAACTAGATTTGTATTTCCTGAAAGAAATGCATTTATGCATTTATGACTTCTTTTAAAAAACACATAAAAAGGAAAGGAATAAGATATTTGACAGATGGTTGCCTCTAACTCTTACTGTCGGTTCCTAAGGTGTTGCTAAGTGGTTGGAGTGAGCAAGAGAAGAGGGGGCTGTGTGTGTTTGTGTCAAAACTTTTAAGTGTGGAGTGCCCAAACCTTTGGCTGTGTGTGTGTGTGTGTGTGTGTGTATTGAAAGCTTTGGGAAGACCAAGTATTTGGAGTGTTTGTAAGGGAGGGGCTGTGTGTGTTTTATGAAGGACTTATAAATATTTGATTAGTTTTGAATTTGGCAGAATACTGAACACCTTGATTTTGTAATAATGACCCTGAAACTACGAACCTTTTATACACACACACACACACACACACACACACACACACACACACACACACACACACACACACACACACACACACACACACACACGTATCATTATATTATATTCAGAAAATAATTAATATGACCGTTCAAATAATTATGTTAACAATGGTGTTGTCTGTGTCGGACGTAATGAAAATTTGCTGCTCAGCCGTATTTTAAGGCAGAAACCCTACTGGCAAAACATAAATAAATAAATAAACACACATATGTATGTATATATATATATATATATATATATATAATCAGCTTTGACCAGCTGCTCACCAGTCAAATCAAAATATTGGTCTGGTGCTGCCTTAGTGTGATTAGTGTGCAAAACACTACAAGCGTTTTTTGATGGTTTGCATATTAGCTTCCCAAGCTGATGATCAGCATCCCAGCATAAAAGCATTCAGAACCAGCATATGCCGGTGGCCTGCGCTGACTCTTCGCTTGAAGGTGACCAGCATACCAGCGTTCAAAAACTGGTGTAAGCTGATTTTTCTACCAGCAGGGAAGTTCTGTGTGAATCGGATGTTTACTTAAAAGGCTGCATTTTAACCTCTTGTTTGAAGGTCCACCAGGGCTTTTTTTACCAGTGCATTCATACTGAGTGTGTTTCAAGCACAAGTCTGTAACCAACAAAACTAATAACCCCAAATGCAGTCAGCTGTGCTTCAGTAAAGCTAACCGGTTGGATCGTCAGCGTGTTACCGGAGCTCAGTTATTAATAGCACATTTTAAATGTAGCTGGTTACCTTCTTTTAAAATATTAGCCATGTACATTCAACAGAACCACGTTGTTTCTATTAACATGGCTAGCTAAGCTACGTAGAGTAGGTACCCATATTATCGGCCACCTCAATACAAAACGACGGGAATCTAAGCTAACTGTAAATAAGTGAAAGCTCTTTACTCACCCAAATCAATGCTTTTTGGGGGAGATGCGTAGATTTATGTCCAAGAGTCATTTGATATGATGAGAAAACAGTTTTTCCAATAATAACATTTTTGTTTACTTTGACACTAGTATTGCTAGAATGATGGGGGGGTCTCTCAATATCGACCACCAATACTTACGGTTTCCGTATCTCATCTTTAATTTAATTGAATTAAATTAAATTAAATTTAATATTAATATTAATTCAAAGCTAGCGACTGCTAACTTGGCGCCAAGAGTATAGAAAGTTAAACTCTGGCTCGAATATTAATAACTGGCACAGTAATGTAATTTCTTAAACAGTAACAACTTACCATAACACAGTCCCCATCGGCCAGTGCACGGCAACCGCTGAACCGCTGAATGTGGTGAATTGATGACGAGGCGAAAACCACCGCTGCACTCCGTCTGGAACAAGTTTGACTTCCCGCGAAATCTGACATCATCGCATCGAACATGTACGCAACTTTTACTGGCAGTTTTCAGTTTTGGTTTGCATCAAGCGAAATCATCACAAAAACCTTGTAAACTTTACTTTGGCGTTTAGAATTGAATGTACGAGTGTATTTGATCACAAGCAATTGCAAAGAAACAACAAGTAGTACTGAATTATATGTGCAATTATTAAGTAGCAAGAATTAGTATTCTTATAAAAAGTACTTCAGTAATCTTCACTCCATTTACAAAGTCAAAAAATCTTTTTTTCCAGTGTGTGTCTATACAAAGTGATACCATGTTAGAGGTAAAGATGCGCCCAAGCTGCATCGTGCTAGAAGGAGAGGCACAGTGTGAGGTGAGTAAGAGAGTCAATGTGAGGCCAAGGCAGAACTAAAACTAACATGGCTACAAATTTAACAGCTCAACAACTCGCCAAACTGCCAGCAACTTGAAGGCCACACAGACACACACAACCCTCTTTACACATTCCCAGGTAAGCCTTTTATCTTCAAACACCTGCCCCCATCAGAGGCCGAACACCACTGACCCAGCCATTGGTTGGGTTGTACCTGTTAGGAAGTTAGGTAGATTGAAATGTGAAGAAGTGGAGGGAGAAAAAGTCATGTCACGTAACACCAACCGGACTTCAAAGTTCCCTTTATCCCGGTAAACATATTACATATTACTTTCAGTCCCCAGTATTTACTTTAGCATAGCCCTAAATGGCAAACCGTCCACAGGTACATACATGTTAATGGAGGTGGAGTGGAACTTTGTTGGTGTTGGTGTTTTATATGTAACCTGTTGTGAGTTATATTAAAACTGCAACTTCATGTTCTTCACAACTTCATGGAAGTGAATATATTTGCATATTTACACAAAGTCCTATTCCATGCAAATATTTCAGTAGGGAGCCAATAAAACAGTTTGCGAGCCAAAGGCTTTACTCATAGGCAGGGTTTGAGGTCCAGCAGTAAAGGCACTGCTCACCCCTACTAATTGAATGATGTGATCATGTAGTGTGATTAGTTTCCTACAATAACACACTTAATCGCTGCATTACTACAGTAGTGCTTCTGCACTAGCGGTGCTGTGTATCTTTTTTTTTGGGGGGGGGGGCTGTCAGTAGTATAAAACGAGCACGCTGTAATATTAGTAATGTAATACTAGTCTTTAAATGAAACATAATACATTCGTTTATACGATGTAAAATAAGTACATCCACTTTTATATTGGATTCCATTGTGCATGTAATTTGCAAGATGTTTATTCTTATTGCTGGTATTGTAGATTGAACTGATGCTAGTTCTAGTTAGTCAACTTCACATTAGATTTTTTAGGTTGTTAAACTATTACGCAGATACGCAGAGATGGAATGGATTAATAACACACCTGTTGGTGACATTTGCATGTGCTTATTTTACGATAAGATTTGATTGTATGCAGTTTTGATGAATAAAGGTGAAGACAACTGGACTCAATTTGAATGAATTGATGTGCTCCGCATTTTCATTTGCAGAGGTCTAGAACGAACATATTAAGTCCCAATGTCCTCCACAGGAATCCTGCACTCAGACATGTGGTATCATCTTAAATCTACTCTTAAAGGAAAACAAAACTTTTGTGATCGTGTGGATGATCTGGAAAATACAGCTATGAAACTACGCTGTTAGAAATAAAGGTTTTGTACAGGTACGTTTTTTATTCATCAAGGTACAAACAATGTAAATGTTCCCTCAAAGGTACAGCAGTGGTTTTAAGGTCTGATTGTGAACCTTAAATCAGTTTTTCCAGGTGAAAAGTCTGTATTTTTATCTTTTCATAACCAGATGTTTTAAAACGGAGCAATAAAAACCCTGGAGACGAGACGGCGTGTGGAGTCAATACGACTCAAATCTGATTTCAGTGAATTATGGTACAGATATGTTCCCTGTCTAAAGGTACGGAGATGTACCCTTGATGGACCACCCCGGTGATAGGAGGGGTAAAAAATGTGACTAATGGTTACTTAAAAGAATTAAGGCAACAAGTAACGTAATATTGACTGCATACTTTTATTCATCAATGTTCAGGACCCACCCAGACCACCACAAAGCAGCCATTATTGGTTAATCCTAAGCACTGCTGAGATGGTGACATAGTAAGTGTGGTACTAGTGTATCAGATACAGCAATGCTTAAATCACCTCAGTGTCATTGCTGGCCCACTGATGAAGGACTAGAGGATGACCAACAGAAGCTGTGCAGCAGCAGATGAGCTACCGTCTCTGACTTTGCATCAATAATCGACAAGGTAGGAGGGTCTAATAGGGTGGACAGTGAGTGGACACTGTTGTATATGAAGACACAGATGAACTAGTAGTGTAGAAATAGTCAGGGAGCATATATGTAGAGTATGTCTGGAAAAGAGAATGAACATCTGAGTCCTACCTGCTAAATATACTCAGCTCTTGACAGACGTGAAGGTCTCTGGTCAATTTCTTTGTCACTTGCAGTTTGTGAAAATGGATTCCTTATAACTGCAGTGTAAAATAAATAAATAATGAGCAAAATTAGTAATAAATACTTACCATACATCACACAAGGATAAGGAATCCTGAACAAACAGTAAACAGTATCAAAAATTGTTCTACAAAGTAACAAGAAAAACAAATGTATATGCAAAGCAATACATAGAAAGAGCGGGTTACTGTGAATAACACTACTGTGTTTTACAATAGCACATAATATTTAAAGTTCTATTGTTTTCATATAACAGTTTTGTAAAGCAAAAAGCAAAGCAGGTGCGTCAAACACCTGTTAAAATACATAATATTGACAATATCTTGTGCTAAAAGACATAATAAAATATTTGGCCTAATATTTAATAATATACTATAAATGAAGGTTCCTGGGACAATTCCTGATCAGGTAAGAACCAGAAGCAGCAGCAGTGGATGGCTGTAAAATATAAAACTTTTGGTAAAGGTTTAAACGACTAGCTTCAACAACAAACAGATAGAGACACATTTATGTTGGGTAACTGCATTTGCATAAACATTCAAGCCTTTTGAATCCAGTAAACATGCTGCTTTATATATGATGCTATAGCTTAGATATTTTTTTCTGGCTTATTCTGGAGTTTGTTATCAGCGAGAAGCAGGATGGACAAAATACAAAGCTTCTCAGTTGTTGTGTAAGACAGGTGTTGGTAATCTGAGTAAAAGCAGAAAAACTCGGTCAAATATTACCTGTGAAAAGGAATTCAGTTAACATCTGTACTGCAGTCAACAAGCACCCTCCACGAGAAAACAATTAAAAACGTCACAAAGCTGATCTTTCTCGAAGGTTATTACAGTCAGTGAACAGTCAGTCATGAAAAACACAGACATACTAATATCTATTGAGTTTTTAAAAATTACTTCAATTAAAGACAGACATATTCATCTTAGACGATTACAAATGTACAAAAATGGGCGTAAACAAACCAGCAACGTGCCAGAGAAAGAGAGGTAAATAAAAGCTGCTTCCATACCTGAGAAATGCTGGGGGTAGATGTGTAGGTCAGTTAACTGCAAGAAGAAAAGATATGGTTAAGCATGAAAATAGGGAGATAAGAAGAAGAAAGAACAGATTTCAGGATCTTTGGTGTGATGTAGGATTGTTAGCATGTAAAATCACTTGGCATCTCGTTACCAAATAAAAGCTCAGTTTTCCTTATTAAACTAATGCTTTAACCGTACCAGTCACTCAGCATCTCTCCCTCAGATTTCTGTGTTTAACCTCTAAACTCATGTGAGAAAAACATCGGACATGCTCTGTGGGGTGTGAGCCCGTTAACCTGCTGACCACCCAGCTAACAGCCCCACACACCACAGACTGTAGTTAATGAGGTTAGGTAAACTAGCTTAGATAGTTTCTTCTTTTCTGTCATCTCGATGTCTCCTGTTCAGATTTGAGCCCATCATGGTCAGCACATGGTCAGGAGCGAACTTGTCGTCCAGCAGAGCTATTAACTTACATTTACAGCATTTGGCTGACGCTCTTATCCAGAGCAACTTACAATTAGATCAGTTTACACAGGTTGGTGAAGGTGGTGTTAGGAGTCTTGCCCAAGGACTCTTATTGGTTTAGTGTAGAGTGGTTACCCAGGTGGGTATTGAACCCCAGTCTACAGCATAGAAGGCAAAGGTGTTAACCACTACACTAACCAATCACCAACCAGTTACGCTAGCTAACCAAGGTTATTTAGTTAGTTAGTTAGCTAGGTTAACTAGCAACTCTAACAAGTGTACACACTAGTTTATTATACCATGAATTCGACACCGTCTCACTTTAAATTTGTAATTTAGCTAAAAAGGTGCCTTTCTCATATTTTGTGAGAGAAGTCATCTAAAAGAGGAGACTCGCTAGTGAGCTAGTTAGCTAGCTAGCTAACTTAACTGTTAGAAAGTGATGCTTATTGTCGTTTTGACATATAAAGAGTTTAACATTCATAAATTACAGACTTAGGTTTGAATAAATATCCAATTGAAAAGCTGCTGCTACATCATATGAACCGATAACCGTTTTTTTTCACAGAAACTATTTTGAATCCTTTTCAGTTTCCAGAAGCGGCTCTAGGCGTGCAGTTATCGCCTCCGCGGTGAAACGTTTGTGATGGCTCGGAGCTCAGTACGGGTGGAATCTGCTCTCCTCAATACGGGTGGAATCTGCCCTCCTCAGTATGGGTGGAATCTGCCCTCCTCAGTACGGGTGGAATCTGCCCTCCTCAATACGGGTGGAATCTGCCCTCCTCAGTACGGGTGGAATCTGCTCTCCTCAATATGGGTGGAATCTGCTCTTAGTACGGGTGGAATCTGCTCTCCTCAGTATGGGTGGAATCTGCCCTCCTCAATACGGGTGGAATCTGCCCTCCTCAGTACAGGTGGAATCTGCCCTCCTCAGTACGGGTGGAATCTGCCCTCCTCAGTACAGGTGGAATCTGCCCTCCTCAATACGGGTGGGATCTGCTCTCCTCAGTACGGGAGGAATCTGCTCTCCTCTGTAAGGGTGGGATCTGCTCTCCTCAGTACGGGAGGAATCTTCCAGTATATCTTTTGCCGACACATCAGAGTCTCGCCTTTGTCTGTACCTCAACAGCAAATCTGTAGTTTAAGTCCAGGCTGTGCTTCTATGCTAATCCAAACTAATGCATTAGCTGGCTGCTAGGTTGAACAGGAACAGCACAGGAAGTTTGACTTGTTTGGTAGCTGCAGTAACTTAAAAGAACGGGCAACTGCCACAGCGACATACTTGAAAATGGTTTCCTAGCAATAATTAAAAAGGTTTTACATTTGGAAAGTTGGAGGACTGCAACCCCTGAAGCATGTAGTCACAGGTGTCCATGAGGGACAGAATGCGTTGGGCAGGAGTGTGAGGTGATTAAAACCAATGACCTCCCAATGAGTGAAAATAATTGTAATAAATAATAAATACAATTAACAAAACATTCAAATTTATTGGATGCAGCTCATTTTTATTTCTAACTGAACATAGTCTTTTTTATTTTGTAGAGGTTACTATTAGTTATTTAATAAATATTAATTAACACCAGTCCCACTTTTTACAGTGCAGTGGCCGTTTACTACCTTTATTTCAGAGAGGATAATGTACTCCACAGGGGACAAAAATGAGTGGCTCAGGATGTTGAATGATGTCGAATTAAAATAAAAGTATTAAAGGGGAATTCCACCAAAATGTCTGCATAATTAAATGTGTATGTATGTGTATATATATATATATATATATATATATATATATATATATATACATAAAAAAGCTTACACAGTCAGAATTGTTCTCAGTGGCGGTGATGGGAACCAGACATCTGAAGAGTTTAATGTTTATTTATGAGTTTATTTCTATTTTCTATTTTTCTGCATAGCATATGTAAAAGTTTATGTGCAATTATATGTCTTGCTACTGAAACACCGCAATTTCCCTCTGGGATCAATAAAGATTGATGATTGATTGATCGATCTCTCTCTCTCTCTCCATATATATACATAAAATATAAAATATTTGTGTGTGTGTAATGCTTGCTTTTGGTCACCTTTATCCAGGCCCAGATCATAAAGTGTGTTTTTAGAGGCATGTGTCCAGGGGCCTGAGCCACTAGGGGGCCCCCAGGAGTGGGTATGACCAAATCTGTGAACTTTTACTTGCAACACAGCAAAAAAAATTAAAATAATAAACAACAACAAAAAATATATATAGTTTCAACATTGTTGTATTACTGCTAATTAGAAAGTAAAAGCACCCAACTTCTCATTTTAATTTAGTAATTTTAACAGTTTGAGGATGTTCTGATTAACATCCTCAGAGTTTAGAAAATATTCTTAAACTCTTAAAAATGAAGGTATGAAAAGGGAATTCCACAAAAATGTCCTGCATAATGTAATATTTAAGGTGTAAACATTGACTGACTAACATTCACTCTGACTAAAGTTAAAGTGGTTTGTGTAATGTGAAGCATACCTTTTTTGAAAATAATAAAAAAAAAAATAAAAAAAAACAACCTTAGTCAGGATTGTTCACAGTGGCAGTGATGGGAACCAGACGTCTGAAGAGTTTAATGCCTCTAAAAGCTCCCTCCCAGAAAGTTATTACATGAAATGGTTATGAATGACAGTGATACCTGAGATATGATAGTTTTCAGAGACCTTTTTCCCCTATTCATGCTAAAGAGACACATGCAGGATGTTGTATGGCCAAATAGCTCAGACAGGCAATGTATTCATATTTACAACTGCTTTACCATCACCACTTACGTAAAAAACTATAACACATATAGGTTCAGTGTGTTTTGAGTAGGAAATAAAATGCTTGCATTTGTGTTGTGAATAGTTTCAGTCTCTGAAATTTCTCTACCATTAACCTTTTCACACAAAACCACTCTGAATGACTTTGAAACCACTCTACGCAGAAAGTTAGAAAAATTGGTAGAATCCCCCTGTAGACACATGTAAGACACATTTCTGAGACATTTGAAGGAAATTTCAGTTGCAATTCCTGATGTAAGAAATATTAGAACACGTATGTTTGACTGAGTTTCTAATACCAGCCTATTAGTTTCTTCTGATCCTTTGGGGAAGATCACTCCCTGCAGTCTAACTAACAGAGCAGACCACTGGTAATAAGTGAAGGGCTAAACTCAGCCACAAGGGCGCAGTATTGAACTAACAAAGCAGGAGTGTGAGGAGTGTGTCCAGTGTGTGTGTGCATGTATGTGAGAGAGAAAGATGCTTGTGAGGCTTATGAAGGAACCCTAATAATCAAACAGACCTGCATAAAATGTAAATGTTGACTGTAAGTGTGTAATATGAATGAAAAATGCCCAGAAGTGCTCATTTGGGCCGCCAGATGAACACACACACATGCACAGGCCTGCGCATGCACAATAAAAATATCGTCTCTCATGTGAATAGCGGTAAATGACAGTTTCGGGCTTATTAAAGTTATTTTCAATAATGAATGGCTCCCTGGGATACAATTATTGATCTCTCTGCACACCACTAATGATAACAAATGAAGATGCAAGTCAAGAAGAGCTGAGTCCTCCACTACGCAAATATAAAGCATTTAATTAACAAACGAACACGTTTGTCCAAAACTACCTCACAAACCCTACTTTACATATTGCCTTTTCAGACAATTTAGCAAAGGGGAAAACATCTGCCTCTAATGATGCAACCCACCCTGAGTGAAAAAAAACAAGACGGACGGCTTCACCTCATTTACCTTGTGTTATTAAAATACTGTCGTACTGCATTTTAACAGGCACATCACTGTTGAAAGGACATTTAAAAGGTCTGTATCCTATTTTGTTTTTTCTTGAGGGGCATTTATGACGTCAGGGTTTATTTGCCAGCAACAGTCATCATTTATTTTTTCATGACTCTATTCATCCCCTAGATTTAAACTAAAAGGCTGTTTTTGTTACTGTGCCTACAAGACGGATACATGTAAATGAGCTCTGTTCTGACTGGCTGCCTTGTATTGTGCCTCATTTAAAAAGCAGCCCTGGCTGAGACACTCCTCATAGCACAGTGTAAATGGGCGGGGCAAAAGGGTGAATAGGTACATGTGAGTTAATTTGCGACATCACAAAAAATGAATTCAAAATGGTCTGAAAATTTTACAGTTTCGTTTCCACATATGAGCCCTATAGATTGTGGAGTGAACAGTACATTTTAAGATTTGAGCAATGCATAAATGAAACCTTCAGTAGTTTTATTAAGGTGAGACAGCACATGAATGTAGGCTTGGTCAGTCGTTTGTTAGATTTTAGGTCAAATTGCATCTGTGACATTATAATATTAAAAATGCAGAAACTCAACGAATGTTTATTTCAACTGTGTATATCAACGACTGAGTTTTACAAATGTTAACAATTTTGAAAGGAAAAGTTACCATGACAAGTTATGGTACCCCATGTGGTTACTAGGGTGTTGTTAGGCCATTGCTATGGTGTCCCAGGTGGTTGCTAAGGTGTTGCTAGGCTATTGGTATAGTATCCCAGGTGGTTGCTAGGGTGTTGCTAGGCCATTGCTGTGGTACCCCAGATGGTTGTTAAGGTGTTGCCAGGCCACTGCTGTGAAATTCTAGGTAGTGAGTAATAGGTTGTTAGGCCATTGCTGTGGTATCCGTGGTGGTTGTTAAAGGACGTGTTAGTCCATTGTTATGGTATTCAAGGTGGGTACAAAATTGTTCTAGGCCATTCCTATGGGATCTCTGATAGTTGCTAGTTGTCAGGCCATTGCTATGGTATCCCAGGTGGTTGCTAAAAAGTTGCTATGTTCTTGATATGGTATTCCCAGAGGTTGCTAAGATGTTGCTAGTCTGTTGCTACGGAATTTTAGGTGGTGAGTGTGGGTGAAGCTAAGCCAAATCAATAAAGGCTTAGCTTCACTCACACTCAACACAATCATATCACTTAAAAGCTTGTTTCCTGTAGAATCTATCTAGAATATATAAATATGTCTACTTCATTTGTACTAATGACAGTTCACACAGTGGTACATGCTTTCTGAGATCTTGCTGTGAAAAGCAGTTCTGAGGGCGATTCAGCTTCTCAAAAAAACAAAAAAAAACAAAAACAAATCTCAGCCATGAAAAATACCCACATGCATGAAATTTACATGTTCATTCCTATCTACATTTTGAAGAACATTATAGAAGGATTTCCCAATTATTCCTAATTTTCCTAAATATTACTCATAACTGGATTAATCTACTTTAAAATGACCTAATAAAATATTACAATAAGTGAGTTGTTTTTGTTTGTTGACAAAAAAAGCAATAAAACAGTAAGATTTCAATAATCTTCTATAAAATAATTCATCTGCAGAGTAGCCAAAACCTAGATGTACATTTGTGTTTCAAAAATAACGTCGGCATTTTAAGTGAATCGTCTCCCTTTGCATGTATTTTTCTTTTTGCCAAACTTCTGATAGAAAAAAAAAGTAAGAATGTCTGTAATCAACTGAGGAAAATTCCTTTTTCTATGATATGGGCCCTTTAAAATAATCTCCATGGCCTTTCTTCATAATTGAGACAGCGCCGCTCGGCGAGAAATTCATTCTGGCTTTTGTCATGCTAAGATCAAACAGCAGCATACAGCAACCCTGAAATAGAGGGGCTAACTCAAAACACCAACTGAACAAACATGAACGGCCTTTGAAAAGCACGGCAGGCCATCTGCATACGCACCGCAGCCGCCTTGTGTTTAGTGTCACTGAGTGTAAAACGTGGAGTACAGCTGATAAGTTTAGAAACCCCTGATTGAATTTATAAAACACTTACAATTTTTAGAAGATTTCTGATCATCACATATTTGTTAACTGTGCTTAGATGCAGCTACGTCATCACAGAGGTTTGCCTGTATCAATCATAATGTTGAGTGAAATTACAAAGTCAAATTTTTACATATGCTTCATTATTAATCAGGGAAATTTTGTCTATTGTGGGCACTGGAAGATATTGCCGTACTGAAATATGAAACACTTGTCTACTAAATTCTTGATAGGTCTGTGAATAGGTCTGGCTAGAGGTTCAAAAAAGTGAATGCCAGTTTATGTTGGTCTGTTTGTGCTGTAGCTTGCAGGACAGTTTAATGAGATCATTAGCCGTGGAGAAATATACTAGCTCAGGGCACTAGAGAAAAATCCTATGACCAACTGAAAGCCTGTTACTAGGCATGTTTTGAAATGATTGGCCACATTGTGACCCATCAGCACTTCTGCTGCAGGTTTAGTTAACATGGCTAATATAAGACAACCTACTAACTCAGATAAGGTGCTAGTTTAAAATCAGTTTAAACGAACTTTATTGTAAAAGTAAATGTGAATGAGACATAATGCAGGTATAAATGGGACAGTGACCAGTTTTGGAGAGTATTTTATAACTGGTTGCTATAATATTTTCACATGACCAGTTTTGGTTTTATCTTTCTGGTTTATTGTTGTATTTTGATTGTTTTTTTATATATATAATGCTAGGCATTATGTACTCTGGCTAATGATCTCTACTTGCTAGACGTATGGAGACTGTATCTGTTTAGCATTGTTTATTGACCATTGAGCTTATTTCAATTACTCGTTCCAGGATTCTATTAGTGTTGTGCTCTTTATCACTTGATGTGCTGCCAATAATTAATGCTATCCAGCTGTTTCATCATGTTTTTGTCATGTGCTCAATTCTGCCTGATGCTTTATTATTTATTGTTTTAAGTTTCTGCCGACATACTTGCATGTAACATGAGGGTGTGCACTAGGGGGCAGTCTCCAAATCAGAATATACAAGAAATGAAGAGTCTTGCATTTTTCCTCTAGCCAATAGCCAATCAATGATTGTTTGACACGTCTCCACTGATGTGCATGACGTGTAGTGCATAGTAGGCTTCTGTGAGCTTATGCTTACCCATCGAACCCTTTCGCATATGTTTGTGTTTAAGTGTAAATCAGCCCTAACTCACAAAAGTTTAACACACTGAATATTCTCCACAAGAGGGAGCTAGCAGTTTTGTGTGCATCATTTGAAGGAACTTGCATAAATAACAGTTTTGGAGAAGAACCCCACTCTGTTGTGAGAAGCTTTCATTTCATTGGCTAGGTTGTGAATGACCACAGGCAGAATAAGCATTACGGGTGCTGTGGAAGAGTGGAACTTACATGAGTTTAAACAGGGCAAGACAGCAGGACATCTGGGACAAGCTCAGTCTCAAAACTTTGAGCATCATTTTGGCTACAGTTTCTGGGTTGGACATCCATCCATCCATTTTCTAAGCCTCTTCTCCATCAGGGTCACGGGGTGGGGGGGGTGCTGGAGCCTATCCCAGCAGTCTTCGGGCGGAAGGCAGGATACACCCTGGACAGGTCGCCAGAGTTGGTGGGTTGGACATGTTTTATCGAAACAATGTGGAACTGTTCAGTGGGCTTTGATGTATGTTTTGTCTTGTTTGATGAGTCAGAGATGTTACCCAATCAGCATCAATGTGTATAGAAGCCCCGCTAATTGCAGAGGAGTGCATGGCATTATTAAAAGGAATACTAATAAAGTCCTCCACAAAGGTGACCACTGAAGATACGTTTCTCATATTTAATCCCATTTCGTCAGGCTTCAATAATTCTTCCAAACGAATGCCAAGAACGGCCTTCTCAGGCGCCATAAGTTGCAAAGTTTGCATAACACACAGTGTTCAACGCACGACCATTTCTGTTTAAATAAACATTTTTTATGCTTTGTTGGGGCTGAATGCTGCCCTGGTGTGAGACTGGAACAATGGCACCACCATCCCAGTTGGCAAAAAACGCCTCGCCAGTGTTCTTAATATCATTTGTTGCACCCTTAGGATCAATAACTGCAGGCACACAATAGTCTGACTACGCTCTCAGTCTAAGAAACTGGACTGAAACGTCACGTTTACAAGAGCTGTACAAAAGACTCATTTATTGTTTGTAAAAGGTGAAACACCCTCCTGGTGTTTATTCACATTTGAGTTCCCCACTGTTTTAAAATATCTAGATTCCTTTTTTCCTTTTATTTAAATATCCAGTGATGTCTATGAATGTTTAACTTCAGATGCCACTTTTTCTCCTTTTGTCATTCATTTGTTTTGGTGTTAGAAAGCTGACCTCACATGTGTTACCGCACAAAATACAGCACAACCTCACATAAGCTTCATGTGAAAGTCAGAAGAACAATCTAACAATTTAGACGTTTAAACTTATCTCATAGTCTGGCCAATATTGGCCTAGACCACGTTTTTATCAGGTTAAGCTTAGGCCCGGTGTGTCGTGACAATCAAACTGCATTGATTACACAATCATATCTTAGAGTAGCAGTCTTAGGCTTATTATGACTAATATCAAGCCATTGGTGTGCATAGAAATATAGTTATTGACAGCTTGCAGCCTTTGGTGATAGTTGTGAATGAATGCCTTTATTTTCTCAGGTGGTGAAGCTGTCAGCTCTTCTTAGGAAAAAAATCTGGGTCAGTGATATTGGGGTCTGTGAGGGTCACTCCAGGACCTTCACTTTCTTCCACTGCAGCCACGAAAGAGTTGAAAGACCAAGTGTGTCCCATGCAGGGTGTCCTGGCTGATTCATGCACATTTTACTTCATGATTTCCAGCAGTGCATGAAGTACACAAAGTATTTATGTTAAAGTAAAGATACCCAAGGTAAAATATCACTCCAGTAAAAGTAGAAGTTCCTCCCTTCAGACCTCCACTTGAGTAAAAGTACAAAATGATTTGCCTTCAAATGCACTTAAGTATCAAAAGTAAAAGTACTAAAAGATTAATTAACTTAATGCAACTTAGTTCCAAGTTTAAGTTGAATAAAAACTGGCTTTAAACTCAGGATCACAGATGAGCTCCTTTACTATGTTGATCTGTAGGCGTCTGTTCATAAACATAAACCAGCCCAAACTAATTTACTATAAAATGAAATGGTGTTTGTAGAAATTCAGAAAAAAGCCGCATCAGTCTCGACTGCATATGTGGACATATTTCTATATTGTGCTCTATTTACACAAAGTTAGGTTAGTTCATCATTTATGTTGAACAGACTCTCCCAAAGTTTTACGCTGCTGCGCTGACGTTGAACCGCGTGCTGCACTGGGTCGGTATGACCAACAGGTCAAAACCAGCTCTAAACAAAGTGACCGCTGGGCCCTGATTGGTGCTCTGGCTTTGCGCTTCTTTCGTTTTGACATGTTACGTTTTTATACACACAGAAACCAAAAGGAACGACAGATTTCTCAAAATGTAGTGGAGTGAAAGTAAAAAGTCGCCCAAATGGAAAAACTTCAGTAAAGTACAGATACACGAAAACACAACTTAAGAACAGCAGCGAATTACATTTACTTAGTTACTGTCCACCACTGCTGATTTCTGATGGTCTGCTGCATTCATGTTGACCCCATTTGACCAAATTTTCTATGCTGCTGTAACTCACACCAACCCATTCCCTCTAAGTCTGCATCTAATAGATTGTGGTTGGAAGTAGACTCTACAAAAAAGTAGATCTCCAGAACCAGGTTTGGTGGCCACCTCTCTAGACGCTGTTTGAAATAGTGAAAGTGTGTTGTTTTGTGGTGTGTGCAGATAAACTTGAAGAGCTTGCTTAGTTGTTTGAAGATATGGGGGAAAAAGAACTCCAGAATACCAAAAGAAAACCTAACAGATTAAACAGCAGATGACCATTATTTACTGTAATGCATACTGTCAGACGTCCCCACTCCAGTCTGTATTTTTTGTCTTATTTCAGCTCCCCAAACATCTGAGCCAGGTAATCAGTGACTTACAGCTCTTGCTGTGTATTGGAGTGGAGCTGAGATCTGGACTGGGGTGGATACGTCTGAAATTGAAATGTAAAATGTTTGTGTTGGAAAAAAAAAGTAAGCAAACATTTCTGTCAACTATAACAAGTACAGTTCAAGTACAACTCCAACAGTTCAGTGGAGGCCTCTTCAGGTTGATGTCTGGCATTTGCAAATTATTTTTGATTTATTTATTTTTAATGCCCTACTACATTTCATAAGCCATCAACTTCCATTGTTGTTTATATCACTTATGATTTAGTCAAAATCATGCTGGAAAATGAAATAAAAATTGGACTTCGATTCTTTTTTCAGATAAAGGGGCACTGAGTAGTGTACATTTTAAAATACAGAATGTTTGCATCACTTTTTCATGTTTGGGCTTTAGAGGGTTACTGTAACAAGCCACACCTCTTTGTTTTAGAGAAGCCAGTATTTGGGAAATGTTGCTGGTGGGATTGTCTTCGCATTTTACAGACTCCTGGATGTTGTCTTATAAATTGTTCTTGGTGCTGATCAGCATTTTCAAATGGTTTTAGAACCTTTTCCTAATTCCGATATTGTATATTACATTTTTTTAGCATATCTTTTGACTGTACTTCTTCTTTCCAGCAAGGTCAATGCAGGCATACACCAAATGCCAAAGGTTTTTGTTTAATTATTATTTTTTTTATTACTTTTATTTATCTTTACACAAAGTGCTGTGACACTCCCCAACACAATGTTTCTGTCGGCCATGGAAACTGACATTGTCAATAACACTACGAATGTTGGCCAAACTTTTTTTTTCACGTTTAGTTGATAAACTATCAGTACCTGAAATGCTGCAATGCTACATTTCATGAAAACAACACTTTTGCGAATAACTTTAATGATAGAGTTCCCCCACATCTCTTACAACAAACACAAACAGCATGGCTGAGAGGTGGAGATGTACAGGTAAAAGGACGGTGCTCAACCATACATCTATCAGTAGTAATAGTAATAGATCAATCTATGTGGCTGAGAAACATGGTCTCTCATGTAATGGTCCTATTAATTAAAACAATAAGAAAATTAACAGAATTTCCTTATTAGTACTAGTAGGTTGTCAGGGAGGCTAATGGTACACAATGTTACAATGAAACTGGACATGGAAACAACCTTTCTTTTTATTGATTAGCCCAAAAAACTGCAGAAGTGATGTCATTATCAACTCAAAATAAAATTGATCAGATAAAGTAATAAATACATAAACATGAAATAATGTTTTAGCTTCATGTAAGCAGTTTCATGTATTTCAAATATTATAAAAAGCTGATCATAAATATCCAAGTCAATATGAGGTTTTCAAAGGTACTATGCATAATTTGCTATAGTAATAAGCCACAGAATGACCCACCAGCATTCGTGCACTTTCAGCCTGTGGGGAATGTCTGAAAAAATTATTTCTGAACTGATAACTTTTTAGATAGTCCATGTAACAAAGGAGGCATTAAGTAAGTTTCTTTTATTTAAAGGCCAAAATTCATAAAGTTAGCAAAGTTTTGTTAGTGTTGATTCCAAAATCTTTCTTGCTCTCTATACATTACTTGTGCTTATTAAAATAATTGATCGAACATCTCATTTTGTCACTACTACAAAATCATAACACTACCAAAACTTTACCAAATATTTCAGTAGTGACTGTTGTGGTGATGACAGTTTTGGCTCATTTTGAGCAGAACTCAACAGCACCTGCCAGCGCAGGACTAACAAACACAGCTTTGAACAGCTATACACACAAAATCATAATAGTTTTCATTAAAACACAGAAAAGGTCACTTTACTGCAAAAAATGCTTTTTAGTAGTAACTATTCTTAATGTCATGCACTGATTTTCAGACTTTGAGACACATTCACTTCAAAACAGTGGGCTCTAAAGGCTCATCATGTAGCCATGAGGGACAGGGATGGAGTCTCACTTCCTGCTCTAAAATGCAGGGGCATGGCTAAAATAAGGCCCTGCCCACAGGCTAAAACTGTTAAAACAGACTAAAACTAGAACAACAGTTTGAATAAAATTTTTTTTTTTTTAATCCTGATGAATCATAATTTTTGACTTCACTAAGAAATCAAAAGATATTAAAAATGATTAACAAAATAAAACAAAACAAAGTAAACATTTTCACAACTGTAAATTTAGGGGTTAGGGTTTGGGGTGACAACCTAGGCAGTACATGATGAACGATGAGCTTATATATATTTTGCTTAAGAAGGTCTGAAAAATTATTTATTTATTTATTATTTACCTAAAGTAGTAATAGTTTGAACTAATTCTGTAGAATACAGTGTGTGTGTGTGTGTGTGTGTGTGTGTGTGTGTGTGTGTGTCCCATGGAAATATTTTGTAATTGCCTAGGGTTCTAAAAGGTTTATACACAACATGTAAGTTGCTGTGGTGATAAATCACTCAGTCCGAGCGCTTTCACTAAAGAAACGTGTTTTATACCATCCCTCAAACATACTGAAGCAAAAGCCAGGTGCCTTCCACATTCAGCCAGGGTGTGTAAACTTATGAGCAGAGGTGTATACGAGAGAGAAATGTAACAGAGGTGCTGTATTCCCCTCTGCTCTTTATTCTCCTGGCTAATCTGGCCTGCTCTCCTAACGAGGCTGTCACACTCGCCCGTAATGAGCAACACAAAGATGAATGTAAAAGTGCATCCATTACTGTGCCTTCATCTTCCTGTTCATTAGCTTAGGATAAGGTTACAATACATTACTCCCGCTTCCAGCAGCACCTCTGCCAGTCCTAAACAGGAGTGTGAGGAGTGTTTCCCCTCCACTCTCAGTGTCAGCTCAGAACACACACACACACCCACACACCCACACACACACACACTCTGAAAAAGACAAACACAGCCACCCTGAACACAGCACAAAAGCATATTCACAAAATAATTGCCGCAGTCATATACAGATGCGCTGTCATTTTATTTTTGAAGCTTGCATTGTGTCACTTTTTTGTGCCTCTCTCTTTCTCCTTCTCCTTCTCTTTCTCTCCCCCCCTCTTCCTCTTTTGTCCTTGTGTCTTCTTTCTCTCAGCACAGACAGTGTGGTTCATTTTGGCAGGAGGCCTCAGTTTCCACGGCAACTTTATAATTGTTTTGGAAGCGATCCAGGCGCTACTGGATACCGAGGAATTATTGATGTCAAAAAGAAACATGTATGAAATGAGAAAATAAGTACACGGCCATATGGTCCCTTACACGTACGCCTACAATGGAATTATAGCACTGCCTTTGTGATATTTGTTAACGGAATTATCTTTAGACAGACATTATTTGTAATGAGATTACACCAAAATGTGCAAAGGACAATTAAATTGCAACAGCACATGTTCAGCAAAACACCTCAATATCTTATGCTGCTCATGTGATACAGTAACACAGACACCGTGAGGGCCTGTTGACGGCAAGAACCAGGAAGAAACATCCTAATTCTGAAGATATCATGGCAGTAGAAAACAGCTCATCTTAGTTTTTCATGATGTGAAAGCCCCAGTTTCATTATGTATTCATATACTTCTCTATCAGGTAATAGTAATACAGTAACAGCAATGGTACAGTACTTGAATGCAAACAGGTTGGGCCTCTGCAGAGCAGGAATTAATGAGTTTGAAAAGATTTTCAAACATAATGTGTCTCTACAAGCAAAGATCCCAATTGTCCAGGCTTTGGTCTTTTCTGTGGTTAATTATAGATGTGAAAAAACAGGACAGGAAAAATATGGATGGAACTTTGGCATAGCTGAGGACTTTTGAGAGTACCTTGGACAGAAAAGAACATCAGTAGATCCTTGGCCAAATGAAGCCTCACCTCTCACTCCAAGTCCAGATAACTAATCTGAAGCTCTTATTTCAGACATATTATGAAAGCAATTGATTTATTGGAGTGAAATTATGCTTGGAGCAGTTGAAGGTAAAAGAGCAAGAGGAAAGCCAGTAAGAAGATGGATGGATACAATTAGAGATATCGAGATATAGAGACATCAAAAAGAATGAACATCCAGGATTTTCTGGAGAAACACAGTCCAGGTAGTTACTGGGAGTCAGAAAGGACTTAAATGCACATAATAATAATAATAATAATAATAATAATAATAATAGTAGTTTTAGTAGTAGTAGTAGTAGTAGTAGTAGTAGTAGTAGTGCTGGTGGTAGTAATAATAGTACTAATAGTGGTGGTGGTGGCGGTAGTAGTGGTGGTAGTAATAGTACGAGTAGTGATGGTGGTGGTGGTGATGGCAGTAGTGGTGGTGGTAGTAATAGTAGTAGTAGTGATGGTGGTGGTGGTGATGGCAGTAGTGGTGGTGGTAGTAATAGTATTAGTAGTGATGGTGGTGGTGGTGATGGCAGTAGTGGTGGTGGTAGTAATAGTACTAGTAGTGGTGGTGGTGGTGGCGATGGCAGTAGTGCTGATGGTAGTAATAGTACTAGTATTGATGGTGGTGGTGGTGATGGCAGTAGTGGTGGTGGTAGTAATAGTAGTAGTAGTGGTGGTAGTAATAGTAGTAGTAGTGATGGTGGTGGTGGTGATGGCAGTAGTGGTGGTGGTAGTAATAGTCCTAGTAGTGGTGGTGCTGGTGGCGATGGCAGTAGTGGTGGTGGTAGTAATAGTAGTAGTAGTGATGGTGCTGGTGGCGATGGCAGTAGTGGTGATGGCAGTAGTGGTGGTGGAAGTAATAGTACTAGTAGTGATGGTGGTGGTGGTGATGGCAGTAGTGGTGGTGGTAGTAATAGTACTAGTAGTGGTGGTGCTGATGGTGATGGCAGTAGTGGTGGTGGTAGTAATAGTAGTAGTAGTGATGGTGGTGGTAGTAATAGTACTAGTAGTGGTGGTGCTGGTGGCGATGGCAGTAGTGGTGGTGGTAGTAATAGTAGTAGTAGTAGTGATGGTGGCGTTGGTGATGGCAGTAGTGGTGGTGGTAGTAATAATATTAGTAGTGATGGTGGTGGTAGTAATAGTATTAGTAGTGATGGTGGCGGTGGTGATGGCAGTAGTGGTGGTGGTAGTAATAGTAGTAGTAGTGATGGTGGTGGTAGTAGTAATAGTAGTAGTAGTGATGGTGGTGGTGGTGATGGCAGTAGTGGTGGTGGTAGTAATAGTAGTAGTAGTGATGGTGGTGGTGGTAGTAATAGTAGTAGTAGTGATGGTGGTGGTGGTGATGGCAGTAGTGGTGGTGGTAGTAATAGTAGTAGTAGTGATGGTGGCAGTGGTGATGGCAGTAGTGGTGGTGGTAGTAATAGTAGTAGTAGTGATGGTGGTGGTGGTGATGGCAGTAGTGGTGGTGGTAGTAATAGTAGTAGTGGTAGTGATGGTGGCGTTGGTGATGGCAGTAGTGGTGGTGGTAGTAATAATATTAGTAGTGATGGTGGTGGTAGTAATAGTATTAGTAGAGATGGTGGCGGTGGTGATGGCAGTAGTGGTGGTGGTAGTAATAGTAGTAGTAGTGATGGTGGTGGTGGTGATGGCAGTAGTGGTGGTGGTAGTAATAGTAGTAGTGGTGATGGTGGTGGTAGTAGTAATAGTAGTAGTAGTGATGGTGGTGGTGGTGATGGCAGTAGTGGTGGTGGTAGTAATAGTAGTAGTAGTGATGGTGGTGGTGGTAGTAATAGCAGTAGTAGTGATGGTGGTGGTGGTGATGGCAGTAGTGGTGGTGGTAGTAATAGTAGTAGTAGTGATGGTGGCGTTGGTGATGGCAGTAGTGGTGGTGGTAGTAATAATATTAGTAGTGATGGTGGCGGTGGTGATGGCAGTAGTGGCGGTGGTAGTAATAGTAGTAGTAGTGATGGTGGTGGTGGTGATGGCAGTAGTGGTGGTGGTAGTAATAGTAGTAGTAGTGATGGTGGTGGTAGTAGTAATAGTAGTAGTAGTGATGGTGGTGGTGGTGATGGCAGTAGTGGTGGTGGTAGTAATAGTAGTAGTAGTGATGGTGGTGGTGGTAGTAATAGTAGTAGTAGTGATGGTGGTGGTGGTGATGGCAGTAGTGGTGGTGGTAGTAATAGTAGTAGTAGTGATGGTGGCGGTGGCGATGGCAGTAGTGGTGGTGGTAGTAATAGTAGTAGTAGTGATGGTGGTGCTGGTGGCGATGGCAGTAGTGGTGGTGGTAGTAATAGTAGTAGTAGTGATGGTGGTGCTGGTGGCGATGGCAGTAGTGGTGGTGGTAGTAATAGTAGTAGTGGTGGTGGTGATGGTGGAGATGTCAGTAGTGGTGGTGGTAGTAATAGTAGTAGTAGTGATGGTGGTGGTGGTAGTAATAGTAGTAGTAGTGATGGTGGTGGTAGTAATAGTATTAGTAGTGATGGTGGCGGTGGTGATGGCAGTAGTGGTGGTGGTAGTAATAGTAGTAGTAGTGATGGTGGTGGTGATTTTAGTATATAGTATAATATATAAAGTTATCATTTTGTAATATCTTTCAAAATAGCCTGAGTAATAAAATTTTTTTAAAATATAAAATATTTCAAAAATGCAGGTTGAACATTTGTAGAGAAAAGGTGAATTTATTACCCAGTGAGGTCTCAGAAAGCCTGCTCTGTTTGTGCTAATGTTGTCAGTAGTGCAAAAGAAACACCCACATTTATAGATGCTAAAGAAAAATGATTATGGTAGTGTGAATGGAGCTAAGCCTTCATTAAAGAAGCTAGCTTTTGGAAAATAAAGCTAAACGCAAGTTAACTTGAACTGACAAGACAATCTGAAATAAACACATTTGTTGAATTTTGACATTATTTATTATTACAATTGAAGAGAAGACAAGACAAATGATTGACAGGACCCAAGTACCAATTTCTGTATGCTGATAAATCTGTCTAGTATTAGTAATGTAGTGATTATGAGCAGTTGCTGATGGTAAGTACCAAGAAATATTTCAGCCAAAGAAATCCTTTCATTATACTGAGTTTCTGAGTTGTAAAAATCAGCTTATATGGTCAATATAATAATAAAATGGAGAGAATAAGGGCTAATGTGAGGCAAACTCTCACCCCTACCTATGCTTCGAGTTCCTCAATGTGTTTTCATTATTTCAGAAGGTGTATAAATCCATAATATGAAGCATTATTACTTTATTTTCTTTTGACCTTGTTGTGCAGCGCAAAACAGTATGTTAAACAGTTCTGCCTTATTTCTCACTCACCATGACCCAGAAGGATAAGCAGTTTAGGGAAGTAGTGTGTGTTTGTTTGTGTGTGTGTGTGTGTGTGTGTGTGTGTGTGTGTGTGTGTGTGTGTGTGTGTGTGTGTGTGTGTGTGTGTGTGTGTGTGTGTGTAAAATACTTTGACAAAGGCAATATTTTCGCTAAAGTATAGAATATTTCAAGGTGACTTTTTTTGTTTAATTTTACTTTCTATTCATATAACTAACAACAGTAATATAGTAACTGAAAGGACTGCTAATGGCACAACCCAAGAAGAAACATCTGAACCCTAAATATATCATGGCAGAAGAAACACATTCATCTTAGTGTATTTCTAAGATGTGAAGAAACACTCCAGTTTACCTAACTATGCTTATATAGCAACATCCTCACCTTTCATCACCCAACAAGGGTCCACCAGTGCATTGAAATCGTATATTAGAAGGTTTATCACCATATGCAGCAATATAATTGATATCTCTTTTACTTTGGCCACACTGTACAGCCCTAACCAGAATACTACTGCCTTAATTCTTCATCTGAATGCACCCTTCTCAATGTTGGATTTTAGATTTTTTTCCTCTTTCCAAATATCACGAAAATTTAAATGATCACCATGTGATTTTATCATAATATCGTTCACCCCTACCATGGTGACGGGAAAGGCCTACTGATGGCAAAATCAAGAAACGTATAGACAAGAAGCTCATTTGTTTTAGCACATTTCTGTGATGTGAAAAGCCCTAGTTTCTATATTTTGATCATTTATTTCTTTATTTATCCAGCAATTTGTTTATTTATTTGCTACAAATGATGTCTCTGGGAATTAGGCCAGTCTGCTGCTTTGACGAAGCATCTCATGGCTTTCGTCAGCGCCTCAGTATAGCCTAATGTAGCCCTGCCTAAGCGCTCTGGAGCTGCGGAGACATTAAGCAGTGCTCCGGTGACGCTCATTAAAATAACATATCACAGCCCCGGTGAATTAGCAGCCAAATGCTTTATTGCTGCACCCAGTCATGGAGCTATCTTTGTGCTGAGAGAAACTGCACATGGGCCCTTCTCCTCCTCCACCCCTCCCCAACCACTTTCTGAAGCAGATTCAGTTTTCTCCTCGTGTTATGATCGAATATGTGCTAATAGGAGATGAAAATGGAAGATGGAAATGAGTTGCTGGTTGCTTGCTGGTCTTTTTTCCCCCCTTTTCTGCTTTCTATTGCCTTAATTTATGGCCTGTGTGGAGGGGTCTCTCCTGGGTGAGAAGTGGATGGGAGTGGTGTGAAGTTCCTTGAATAGAGAAGGGCCAACTGGCTGACCAAACACAAACACTGGCACAAAGGAAGCACACACGACTGCACGCGGCTTAGGTAAACTTGGATCCAGAGACTTAGAAACTCAAGTAGCGCAAATGTGGTCGAGGCTAAATCAGTGCTGTGATTTAGGCACTGCTGTGTGATACCCTGGATGAAAACTGATCTTAAGTGTCAGAAATGATTTCTATCCCATTCTCTTCCTCTTTGTTTACCATTTTGTTTGTTGTTTGTGGACCTTTGCATACATACAATGCTTCAACGAACCCAAATGCCACGTATGTTGGTGTGCAAGAAAGAACACTTAATAAATGTTCAGTAGCCAAAAACAAACGGAAGGATGTTCATCCAGACCATCTCAAGAATTTGTTAGCTTTTCAGCTTTTTTTTATCCGCTGCATTTACACTCTTAAAAACAAACAAAAAAGATGAAACAAAAGATTCTTTGGGGTTGCCACAACTTTGGTTACCTACAGAACCATGTTTGTGGTAGAAAGGTGATTTGTTTGTGTGAAGAACCTTCCAAAGGTTTAAAGAAACTGTACAGAATGTAAAGGTTCTGCATTTAAACATACGTCCTAGAACCTTGAATGGAATTCTTACAAATAAAGGCTCCTAAATGGTTCTTGGCTTTGGTGGACCCTTAATTGGTATAGAGCCTTCACATTTTGGGTATGTTCTCTGAACTCTAGCCTCTTATTGCATGTCCCTTATTGTCTATTCTGCTCTCAGAATATAAATTTCAATGAAAAATTTACCCTATAACTGGTATCATATTAACTAGGATGCTATTAGCTCTAACATGTAAAAAGTTGTGACTCTGTGTTGAGCTGCTAGAGAGCATTGAGGGGTGATTTAGAACCCTCTGTTATGAAAACAATTCACATGTCACCTCCTGTGCTGAGGTAAAATGGTCAATACCACTGCAGCTTTACATTATTTAGCAGACGCTCTTATCCAGAGCAACTTACAATTTGATTATTGTTACACAGGTAGGCAAAGGCAGCGTTAGGAGTCTTGCCCAAGGACCCTTATTGGCATAGTGTTTGCCCAGGTGGGGATTGAACCCTAGTCTACAGCGTAGAAGGCAGAGATGTTACCCACTACACTAACCAACCATGAGATTTGTACACAAGTTTTGTAATCTTACATATAAAACTTTCCATAAAAATACAGTCCATCAGTGTTTTTGAGGTGTTCAACTGAGGGACCTTCAAAACAGGTATTATTTTATTGGCTACCATGAAAAGAGGTTCAATACTGCATCCTAGGCTGCATCACTTGAACAGGCACATCTTTGTTATGCAAACATTTAAAATGGTCTCCATAGGCTCCATTGGCCTTCTTCACAATCCGAGCCTGCTTTAGGAGAAAACCTGAGATGTTTCTGAGAAGCTTGCATGCAGGAAAATGAGCAAATTGCTGGATTGCTATGATGTGAGAGAAACAGAGATGCAGTAGTAGGGAAAAGCCATTCAGGATGACAAATACAAATGAAGGGGAGAGAGTATCAAAATACACGCGGTTCTCCATGCTGGGCAGAGGGAACGGAAAGAAAAACAAGTCAACAGCAGATCACCTTTGCAGAGAGCTGGACGGCACGCTGAGCCTAGGGCCATGCAGGAGCATGCTGTCAAGCGGCAGTTATCCAGTGTTAGCTGCGGGAAAAAATGATTTCAGCACCCCGGGGTTACAAGTTCAACACAGTGTCCCCCACCACACACAAACACACACACACAGACACACAGAGTAGAATGCCCTGTCACCATACCCAGCCATATAGTGATTTATCCCCCATGCTAAGTATGTTTATTTTGATTTAGTCTGAGGCTACTATAGTTCTATGTTGGAAATGTGTATGCTTTGTAATAGTATATGTAGATACCTGGCTATGGAAAGACCTCACTCTTTCTAAAAACAAACAAACAAACAAACAAACAAACAATAAAAACACTGCAACCACTCATGTCTAAACTTTGCTCCTTACATTAAAAATTCTGGAGCACTAGATAGAGTCCTGTTATATTAATCAGTTTGGGCACCATTTATTACTAGTATTTCTAATTAATATAAATAAATAATATTTCTCCCTGTAACTGTTATCAAATTAACTAGGGCACTGTAGACTCTCTGTGTGTGAACTACAGTGACTGTGTTGAGCTGCTAGGGAGCAATGAGCGGCAAAAAGGGAGAAGTGAGAACCCCCTGCTGTGAAAACAACTCAACTTCACACAAAAACGACCATGCTTAGATAAAAAAGACAACACAACTGCAGCAATTAAAGAAATAATGAAGTTTAAATACATTAAAAACATTTTTATAAATGCTGACTTGCTTGCTCTCCTATGAAGATGCAAATCCAGTTTGCTTCTGATTTTGAAAATCAGACATATTTCCATTGAAATATATTCTATCAGCTGAACTGAAGAAGAAGCCGAGGGACATTTTAAACAGCTAGAAGATTCTGTTTTGAAAATACTATGAAAAGGTGTAAAAACTACAAACGTCCAATCACAGCAGCTGCTTTTGGCAGACTAGTGTTATGCCAAAGCATACAGGAAACTTAAATGACAACTTATTAATACAGTAGCTCAGGTCATTATTGGGAGCTATCTAAAGGCTAAAGTTGGCTATAATATAATATGCCCAGCTACAACTATACTTTTTAAAGATCCTTTGCTGCATATTGCAAATATCCTAACTGGGAATCCAAAAGCCGTTTCGGAAATTTGATTAGTTTCCTTTGAGTTTTGTCATTGTATTGTGGCCAATCACAACAATGAATATCTGCATCATTCCTGACCTTCCTTATTTTCTTGTCCCACCAATCACTGCTTAGCAAACCTTGCTGTTTGCCATTGCCTCAGTCAGTCTTTCAGTTCTTTTGCAGTGCACCAGTATTTCCTGGAAAAAAAAAAAAGTTAGGCTATGCCTTTTGGACCTGGAAAAGCAAGAGCCAGTACTCAGAAAGAGTGGTCCCTTGTTTTCTACCCATGGTCTGTAAGTTTGATGCAATGCTTTTTTACATTTATTGCTTAAAAATAGCAATACCAAAACAAATGCCTACTTTCATGCATTGTCATCAAAGGTAAGATATAAATGTCCTTTTTTATGCCTGGTATGTGTATCAGTTTAGAGTGCATTTTTGCTGGTATTATTTTTCCTTGACTTATGTTAAACTGTCTGATTTTAATTGAGCCAGCTGATATTATCCAAATGCAAAACTCTAAATGATAAACTCTGGCCTCTGATGTTTCCTTCTCTTATGCTTAGTTTGGCATCCTATGGCTACTGATTGCTGTAGAATGCAACATCCCTTGTTTCATTAATTAATTTTTAAAAATGTATTTATTGCCATTTCTAATACATCATTTAGGTATTAAAAACACACTACATCTTGTTGCATTTCCCAGTGTGAACACATTGTTTGCACCTAAGGTGGCTAGCACACAACAGAAGTACTTGATTTAAAACACAGGGCAGGGTTCAAGCAAACAACAGGGTATGTTAGTGTTACATAGATTTTCTTTTAATAGACACATTGTGTCATATACAACACACTGCATTATGGGTATTCCATGTGCTAGTGCACATTGTTTGTGCTACCTATTGCAGAGCATTGAAAGAGAGCAGTAAATCTTCTCCACTGTTTTCAGATGCTGCTAAAACATGACAGGCTCCCAAAATAGTGCCCTGTATTGTAAACAGTGGGTGCTTAAGCCACCATTTGTCTTGACCAGCACATATGGACCTTCTGGTGGCTATTGCTTCTTTCTGCAACTCAATACTTATCTTAAGCTTTGTAAGAGTTCCCTTTACAGCAGGAAAAATAAGATCCAGAATGTGCTGGGGGGAAATGTAAGCTCCCTCATTAGACTTTTGTGGAATGTGAAAGAAAAAGCTTAAACTTAACGGCTCATCGAAGAACGCTTCCAGATACTTTATGACACGTTTCCAATGCCAGAGGTTAAATTGGTCTTCTCCTGCAGCTGAATTATATGCTGTCCTGTGACAGATGAATGTGTGTTTTATGTGTTTATATTTCATATACTTTAAGTTACTAAATCTTAATAGCGGTGAACTACAGATATGGTTTTTGTAGGCATGGAGCATCAGCCATGACGTCGTGTGGCATGGAGTCTAAATGCGCTAGAAAGCTAGCCTATGTGTGTTATGGCTGCTGCGCGAAGAAAGTCGGCACTAACATCAGACATTATAAGTCTAAGCTGTCGTCACCATCCCGTAAAATGGCAGGAGGTGCACAGCCCTGAGGAGAGCATGTGTCTCTGACAGTCATAGAGCAATCACTGGCATCGTTTCAAAGGCCTTTCTCTCTGTCTGTCTGCCTGCATGTCTGTCTGCCTTGTCAGAACCAGTTTCAGGATCACTTTATTTTCTTGATACTCTTGGACGTACATTATATTTGTCTTCATGAAATTGATGCTCGTATGATTGGACAATACTAGCAGTAAATGAATACATAATATGTATTACATATTAATTAATACATACATATGTACAGTAAACCACCACAGATTAAATCACAAAATAGACATATCTCCAGATTCCAAATGCTTACAAAATTACTGTCTTTCCCTCCAAATATTTTTGTTTTACACAAACAGACAATGGTGACTGCAAGTGGTGAATAGGTAAATAAAATCAAGCACAATATACACACATAGTATACGAAATATTGCTAAATATCTTTACGGTGTAAATTATGTACTATATAAGTCGCTGTTGTTGGAACAGTATCTTCATAATGGTAACTTTACAGGAGAAGGAAAAAACCTACTTTACTTTTAATGCATGTCAATGGAGCCAGACTTATTTCCAAGTCGTTTTGAGCCATTTGTTTTGGTCCATTCACCATGAAATTTGCACATTATGTAAAGATCAACAGGCATTTTCAAATTATGTCAAAAACTGAAAAACGATACAAGGTTTTCTTCCAACAGCAGCAAAGTGCAAAATATTTATGGCACTGTTTCCAATGTCAAATTGAAACATCTCATGTCGATAACCCATGTTTTGTTTGTTTTTACCCCTTTTTTTTGCCACAATTTGAAAATGGCAGCAGTCCTTTCCACTGAATGGACATTTCCTGACAAAGTGACCAATGGAAACGGTCCAAAATCCCAAGAAGTAAAATCTCATGACATGCATGTACATTAACATCATTAATCTTTTTTCCTTTTCCCTAAAAAGCTGCCATTTCTCAAGCAAAAGGGTTTGTTAAGTGTCAATAGATACCCTGTACATGTGCTTGATACTATTAGGCCATATTTTGTGCTGCTCTTTGTGACTCTGTGTTGTATTTATTCATTTTAGAGTTGCAAGCTAACTGTCCATCTCTTCCTCTCTCCCCATATCTCTGTTTTTAGTAAAGGGGTGGTGTAGTGCTTCTTTCCGTACCATCTGTAGACCATGCCGCATCCCCAAACACAGGGGGGATCACAAAGGTGTTATTTTTCAAAGCAGACTGCTCTCCGCCTCCTGCCGGGCAGGCCCAGCCGGGCTTCAGGGGGAAGGTGGCAAACTTCTGAGGGCGTGTGGCCCGCCTCCTCTGGGCAGCCTTTTGAGGGGGGTCATAACTGTGGCCTGTATAACATGGGTTACTGCTGATGCTACTTGGTCACACTTGATGAAGCCTTTCAAGACGACTGCCTTTCATGCTTGGTTTCTATTAAAATTCTGCGGAGGCAGGTCAAGGCCTGGCGCCCAGACGATCTCAAGGCGCCTGTGCTTCCCTGCACTTTCACCAGCTGCAGCTAGAGGGCACTATCTGCCTGTATTTTGGGGCATTAGGGGGGTTAAACCAACCCCTCCTGAGGAAGAGAATAGCCCCTCTCCATTTTAGCTAGCGCTTTGGTGGAAGAGAGCTAGGCCTTTTTCGGTGCTTCACAAAATGAGGGCCTCTACGACGAGTGTGCATAGAGTTCAGACGTGTCTGACGATGACACGCAGCAGAAAAGTGTGGTCAGCGCAACGTACGACTGACGGGAGTGGCAGTCAAAGTTCTAATGACATTTCAGAGAGAAATAGCTGCTAATACATAGATATCAAACGAGATCAAGCTGGAACGTCTGATGTTAGCAAGTAGAAAAAGCAGCACAGGGGCTTCCACTGCAGTGCTGAGGTAACCTTACAGAACCTGACACCATTAAGATTGACACACATTTATAGTGTTTAATACACTAATGCTAACATGTAATAACTATAGTATTACACATGCTTATCGCTTTCTTTCCATTTACCAACCAGACACTCAGTTTCCCTAAGGCCACTGTGTCTTGATCACCTTAACAGCTCGAGTGTTCGAAGCCATGTGATACTTTACACGCTTCCAGTCTTTGTGCTACAAGGCTTTTAGGAACTGAGGCCCAGTCTGACTCAGGATCCTGCGGTCAAACCATAAAAATAGATTGTGGAAAACAGGACCATGCTGGGTTTAATAATAGAACGGAAAAAGAAACAAAATGTTATCTTTCGCTGTGTGACTCAATGCAGTAAATATTTATAGGTGGATCTAAAGTGGGAATTCTGAAAAAAAAAAAGTTGGTACTAGGTGAACGATTTAAGTTTCACTTGCTCAAGTCATTTTTTTAAATTCTAGTTACCAAAGTATGTGTATGTCTAATGTTCTACAGCGTCTGTCATTGTTGTTGATGACAGTCTATTTGCTTTTGTTTAATATTTGTCAATGCTGATTTCTTTTAAATGAAATAAATACTTTTTGAAGGATCTGATGCTGAGCCATTATTTCTTGTCAAAGTAGTTCCCTACTAACCTTCTGAATGCCCATTAAAATGTAAAAAAATAAAATAATAATAATAATTGAACAAAAGTTCATATCACTAAAATTTTACAAGAGAAGGAAAAAAATATTCTTAACTTGTAATGCATGTTTAGGTAAAACTGTAAAGGTTTTGTTCCATTGAAAATAAGTTCAAACATTCTTTAGGAGAAGAAACTTAAATGTCGTATTTAAGGCAAATTTTAATACATAATTTCTCTATATTTGCTCTATTTATATGAAATATATCATAAATGAATGCAGTCAAAACCTCATGTCGCTTATCAGGTTTCAGTTGCATAAATTTCATGATAAATGAATAAGAAACAGCCCAAAATGACTTGCGAAGACGTCCGGTTCCATTGACTTTCATTAAAAGTAAAGTATCTTTTCATTCTTCTGTAAAAGTTCTCATTTCAGAGATGCAAAGTTTTGTTGAGGGGGCAGCACAAAGTCATCAAATTAGATTTCAGTTCAAAATCTCTTGAATTTCATATGTGTTCGGTTTATATCAGTTATAAGGCCATCAGTACTTGTAGCTTGCGACAGTAAAAGAGCACGCTGTGTCTTTCAGTAGAGATTACTGACAGTGCTGTGGTGAATATGAATATTCCAGCAGCAAACATGAATGTCTTAGTCAGAAAGAAGGCGTGAGGGAGGGAGGGGGGTGGGGGGGGGGGTGTTTTGGTGGGGGTGGGGGGGGGGTAGATTTCTGGCTAGCACAATGCTTCACTGTCCTCTGAATTTTGCCACTTTCTCCCACTGCACAGCAGGCCAGGCAGGAGGTCAGTAACTGCTCCCAGTCCTGCTCCTCTACACTCACTCACTCCACTGTGCCATAGCTGTGCTGTTTACATTTACATACTGTACACACGCTGCACCGGGCTGTCAACACCCTCTAACATCGGCAGAGGCCATTAGCATATTTACACACCCAGTGAGGGGCAGAAATTACACCACGCTTCAAATGGAGACGAAGACCAGCTGATTGGTATTTTTATTTGTAATTGGAAAGTACACGGTGTCTGTTTGGTAAAATAATATTTGATAAGTTTTCAAGGTTGTCAGCTAGAACGTCGTACTGTCTGTGATGTCAGTGCCAGTCGTGGCTGATCCTTTCATTCTCTGACCAAATTTGAACCAGCCTTTTCGTTGTTTGGTGCTAAATGGTCATTAGTAGCAGGACGGAGATTTGTTGTGTAGTGTGTAGTTTAAGTGTAGTTAAGTTTAAATTTGTTACTTTAAATTCATCATAGTTTGGTCATCAGTAGTAAAATTGGTATTTATTAAATATGGTCACACCTAAGTTCACCAGTTTACAAGAGTTCAGATGTTTGGAATCACTTGTATTTATAACTGTTATTAGTTTATTCATTAATAACTTATACAGTGTAGCTTGATATTAGAAGATATTTCAGGACATTTTGTTCAATATTTCAGGTTTTATTTTTATTTAACAACATTTCAAGCAACATTCTGTAATCATCAATTCAGTTATTTCTTGATAAGGTATCTAATGTGGTCATAATGTTTCAAGTATTCAAATATAAGCCATGCTGGATATTATTTGTAAACTCTGTTCTCAATATTTTACCATTTTTTTTTGTCATTTTAGAATCATCTACGTCTCTGTTTATCTAAAATAAAACGTTTTACTAATTAATTGAGTAGAAACATCGAAATAGAATCACTTTATATGTTTACCTGCAATCATTTTTCAAAATTTTGACAAAAAAGTGATCCCACACATTTGAACACTACTGCAAATCATCATTTAGAGGGTCTTTAGGATTCTAGGCTGGCTGTTTTTTAGACTTTAGGTTGTTGTGTTCAATTCTTGATTCCACTGCACTGTAGAAAATGTATCTTGTCAGTTGAAATGATCTTAAATCTAGGTGATATGTCTAATATTTCCCATTTTATGATAGTTGTGCACTTATTATGAGATTACTAAGCTTATTTGTAGACATTATTACTTGTTTGGGTAATTTGATCTTTTTTAAGTGAAATGATCTCACTATACTGGAAGATAATTCAGCTCGTTTCAAGTTCATTTCTTAAAACAAGGAAAATTATCTGCCAATCTTGTGAGATAAATTTGCTTAAAAAAGGTAAAATTACTTAAAACAAGTAAAAAAAAATAAGTCTAGAAATAAGCTAGACAATCTAATAATGTGTAACAAAGTGCAAAATCCTCTCAAAATGAGAAATATTAGACAAATCAACTACATTTAAGATCATTTCATTTGACAAAATAAGACATAATAAGATAAATAGTCTTAAAATTAAGCTTACAACAATCTCAACAGGAGAAATATTAGGCTTATTGACTGTTTTTAAGTTAATTTCAATTGACAAGAATGCATTTTTTTGCAGTGCAGATGTGTTACTCGGGGGGGGGGGTAACACATTAAATTCATATTAAATTAAATCATATTAAATTCCCAAAGCTAAAATATCAGACTGAAGTTGCAGTTTTACCCTTGAACTCCCTAAAACACATCACTGGCCCACAATAGTTGAATGGATTTTAGCATCATTATCTTGCATTAAAGTAAAAATATTTCAAGCTGTTTTATTTGACAACATACTTTTTATACATTTCGGGATTTTCAATGCTCTACTATGTAGTCCGTGTTCTACTCTTGCGGTATCGATCCAAAGGCACTTATTCCTGCCTCGTACATCATTTCTGTTGAGGCTCGCAGGTTCCAAAGGCCTAAATACACGAGAAGCTGAAGGTTTATTTGTCTGTCACTGAAAGTCAGGCGTCGATCCACTCCTGTTAGTCTTTCATCCCGTTCCGTTTGGCCTCGGTGTGGACTGGCGTTGCCTGTTGGAAGAGTATCATGTGCATGATGGATGCTGTTGTCAGAAATGCCAAGGTCAATATGCGATGCTCATGCAAAAAAAAAAAAAGTTACTTATTTCAAAAGTGCCTCCCATGCATCATCCCTGCAATCTGACCCTGCCTCCTCCTGTAATAACATTGAGAGGGAGGACAACTGCTGGGATCATTCCACACGATCTGTAAAACGGCTCCTCGGCCGCCTAAATGGACTCCTGCATGTATTTTTCTCACTCTATCTATCTCTATACCTCTCTTCCCTGTTCTACATGCATACCCTCAGAGTGGCATGCTATGGTTTATCTTCTAGAGATTGGCTAGCTTGAGTCCAGCTTTGGTGTGGTGAGTTTTTAGTTTTAGATGAAGTCTTTTATGGTTTTAGCCCGATCCTGATACGTACTGCATACGTACTCAAGCGCACAGCATTTTACCCAGCATGTCTTGTGAAAACATCATGCATAACTTTAATGGACTTGCTTCTCAGTGTGCCGCACGTTCAGGCCAGAATCGGTGTCCCAGCGGAGGCCGACGGTATTTCAGTTTGACTGGCAGTGTCACTCATAGTTACCTTCTCTATACATTAGGTCCGTGTATGTGCCACCTCTCTGTTAGCACTGCAGTTCCACGCTATTCTGGATAATTCATAGCTCGCATTAGCGCTCCTACCACAGCTGTGCTCTGGCCATAATACCATATAATATAATGTTTAACACAGAGTGGGAGAAACTCAAAGGCTAGGTCTCTCTCTCTCTCTCTCTCTCTCTCTCTCTCTCTCTCTCTCTCTCTCTCTCTCTCATTTTGTGTCCTCTTTCTCTTTCTCCCCTTCTGTTTCATCCTCTCTCTTTCTCTCTTTTCTTTCTTTCATTCAGTTTCTTTTCTTTCTTTCTCCTTCTCTCTTTCTGTTTCATCTTTTTTCCATCTCGCCTCCTTTTTTGTCATTTCTCTCCTTTCTTTTTTGTCATTTCTCTCCTTTCTTTTTTGTCTTTTCTTTCCTTTCTTTTTGGTCATTTCTCTCCTTTCTTTTTTCTTTTCTCTCCTTTCTTTTTGTCATTTCTCTCCTTTCTTTTTGGTCATTTCTCTCCTTTCTTTTTTCTTTTCTCTCCTTTCTTTTTGTCATTTCTCTCCTTTCTTTTTTGTCATTTCTCTCCTTTCTTTTTTGTCTTTTCTCTCCTTTCTTTTTGGTCATTTCTCTCCTTTCTTTTTTCTTTTCTCTCCTTTCTTTTTGTCATTTCTCTCCTTTCTTTTTTCTTTTCTCTCCTTTCTTTTTGTAATTTCTCTCCTTTCTTTTTTGTCATTTCTTTCCTTTGTTTTTGTCTTTTCTCTCCTTTTTTTCACCATACTTTGTGCTTTCAATCCATGTCTCATTTTCTTCCTTTCTTCCTCTTTTTATGTTTCACACTCTTCCTCCTATACTTTCCTCTCATCTCAGTCATTTTTTCAGTCATCTCTCTATCTGTATCTTTCTTTTTTGTACTTTTTCTTTCCTCTCATTTGATTTCTTTCTCTTTCTTTCTTTCCGTCCATCTCTCATGCTCTTTTGGTTTTTGCCTTTTCTTTTTCTCCATCTCTTACTTTTTTCTCTCTGCATATTTTGTCCTTTCTTTCTCTCATATTTCTGTTCTTTCCCTCTCTTCCTCTTTTTATGTTTCCCCCATTTCTCCCTTTACTTTCTATCCCACACTGATTTTTCCCCTTACACTTTGTTTCTCTCTCTCTCTCTCTCTCTCTCTCTGTCTCTCTCTCGTCATCCTAAAGGCTATTAGGTTTGCAGTAACTGCATATTAATTTTTTGCTTGATTGAGATGCTGCTACAGGCAGAGAGAGCTGAGTGGTCATCAAGAGGGGGAGAGTCATCATCACAGGGTAAATTTAGTCTTTGTCAGAGACACTGAGGAGGTTTTAAGCTGAGGCTGGCTTTGGGCAGGCGTCCACCTGCTGGGTCACAGTCATCACCCCCGACCCCCTCCAAAAGAAGGAAAAAACCCAAACGGAAGCCTGACCCCTCAAACCAATGGGAGGAAACACTCCAGCAGACAATTAAATGAGGCCCGCGTGCGTGTGCGGACAGGGAGACGACCAAAATCTTCCATTGAAATTCTGCTCAGACCCTTCAGAGTGTTAAGACTCCCTCCAGGACAAAAGGCTGAGGAGAACTACCCCGAGCCTAAGAAAATGACTTCAATTAGCCGTAATGTTAATCACCATAGCTCAGAACAAAAAAGTCAAGCTGGGAAATCCCTTGATGGAAATTGTTATAATTGCCCCTAACTATGGGGATGAATATTTCTCTCATCTTAATTACATGTGACTTAATATTTAAATATACCATTTGCCAGGGCTTGAAAGTGTCTTAATCATGCCCATTAATTCTTAATATCTAACATTTGGAGTGGCGGGGAGCGCAGATAAACACCTTTTACAGTTTGACTGGTTACGAGCGGCAGGTAACAGTAACAGAATGTCAGGCGTTCATTATTCATGAGCGCTGAGTGACGCGCCTGACACTCCAGAACGGGGAGAAAAAGGTAATTGTGTCCTCCGCCAAGGAAGCCAAGAACAATCCTTAGTGAATAAGAACGAGGCTTGAACGCAAAATCCATTAAGTCCAGGGTCTCCATGCACACGTTTACTGCTGGACACTCATCCTTTCGGCCTGAGGCCTGACCGCTCTTCTAAAAGCTCTCCTTCATGCTGATGGACCAGAGGGTTATCTCAGTGGAGCTGCTTTAGGCTCTATGAGGATGGGTATGTGAATACAAAGTCGTTTAAATGGAGCCTAATACACACTCAGCTTGCTGTAGCTACAGTAGTGTGTTATAGCCAGTGTCGCCATCTCTCTCTCTTTCATTCTTTCTTTCTTTCTCTCTTTCCTATTCTCCTCTTGCT